>NC_143016.1:163026104-163188604 GCF_055824585.1 Amblyomma mixtum | reverse complement strand
GTCCTCGAGCTCGTAGAACATGTCCTTGGAGGGGTCGTGTATGTAGATACGTATGTGCGGCGAGTCGAGGTACTCCATGGTCAGCTGCTTGGGGAAGGAGCGTACGAACAGCGCCTTCACCGTGTCGATCGACGTGATCTCGTTCGGCAGCAGGGCCCGCTTGGTCTCGCTCCGGTACTGAAGGAACACCAGGCCTGCGACAGCGGCCGCGCATGCGTCATTCGCTCTCTGCACCCTTCCTCCTTCCTGTTTATATTGCATATACGCTTGGCGCATAATTATGCGGGGAGGGGGGAGGGAGGGGCGGATGTCGCGTGGCTTCCGCCAAGAAACGACGAAGCAAGAACCGATTTGGTGGACCAAGAAAGCCCTCCAAGGTTGGTTCAGACATACATTTAAACTCCCAGGCGCAGTGATGATGGTCAGTAAGACGTGTGACAAGGCTCAAGCACTCACGAACGCAGAGAAATGTAGCGTTTCACTACAACACAGCAAGCTTCAGCAACTTTGTTCAGACTGATTGGTTGGTACTGACCTCGTGAGCTTAAGAACCTCCACTGGAACCTCCACAAAACCTGTAGATTTATTTTCAAAACCTAGTCTCCAAGAGTTAAAACCAAATAGCTGGCGTTTGCGTTAATGGGTTAATAAAATGGATCTCCCCTTCATGACTTTGTGAGCGATTTGCCTGAGCCACGGTGGCTGTTGACTGCGCACGGAGTGGCACTGAATAATTAAGGCTCTTCATATCTGCGGAGGGCGCTCGAGAGCACCTGGAGATGAAATATCAGTTTTTTTGTGCCTTCAGAATGACGACGCCTGGTTCAGAAACACTGAGACAAGTTACCCGGAAACCTCTATTGAAATCTCTTTCAATTCATCATGTGAACAAATGCGGATCTTCAAATAGGCCAAGGTCTGTCTCATGTATGTGAGCAGCTTGTCATCGCAAATTAGCTGTGCAAGAGCTTGCATATCATAAAATCGCTTGCACTAGTCGTGAGGCTAACTGGACCCACCAGGACTAGATTTTGTTTATTAGCAGATCCGTCGGTTTCCGGGTTCTATTCTTTCAAGAATTTGGCGGGCAAAAGTCGGGCGATATTTTTCGAGCTCGAATGCGGCTGCAAATCGGGTTATTGAGAAAAAAAATTCCGTAATTCGGGTTTTTTCGGGTCATTTTTTTCGCAGCACAAGACAGTTTACTAAGACAGGTCGTTTTTATGATAGAAATATTTGGCCTATTTTTCTTCTCAGTGTTTTTTTGAACATCATATATAGAAATCGCTGGTTCTACTAAAATGCTTACTAATTAAGGTTTATTTTCCTAATCGATTACAAATATTTCCTCGCGTAAGCTGTCAGTCTTCTAGGGATCTCTCCTGCGTCTGAGCAAAACCGGCCTGCCTTCATTAGTACAGTGCGAAAAATTCAACATCAGAGCCACCATTTTAGACGCATGCTATTCTTTGATCAGGGTGTCGTTAGCGTGGCAAGCTCTAAATGCAGTGATTTCGATAAGATGCCTGGTGGGTAACTTTGTTTAGGCTTCTCGCTTCTAAATCGTCCTTATCGAACTCATCAGCCTCAAGAAAACGAGGGCTAAAAGAAGTTTAATAAGGTCCCCACTTGAGTTGACCAAAGACACCCCTCTGAAATAAGCGCTAGGTATCCACAAATTTTTACTTGTAGTGCCTTCAGCTTTGTGAAATGGAAAACCTACATCGTCTATAGTAGGTTACAACTAAAAAAAAAACAGCAGTTGCTAACACTCAGCCACGGTCCGCGGCGTCCTGTATTGCTCCGCTGGCCAATAGCAACAGTAAACGAAATCAGCTTTTTAATATTTGACTACACCAAACAATCCGTGCATTAAAATTTTAGAGCTCATAATTTTTTTTCTTGTCATAAGCTTCTTTTTTAGGTAACAAGAAGCGTTTAAGCAGCGGACTACTTTTTCGTCGTGGAGGAATTCCGTGCGCGGAGGCTGAATGTGGGCGGAGCTTCACTGCAGACCTAAGTAGTATTCGACTATAGAAGGGTCATGTCCGGGAGATGTACCGGTTTAAGCTTGATTTTTAAGAAATATATTTGCGTTGCAGGAATAGGGTAAAATCGGGCTTCACCCGAATATGAAGAGCCACATTTATGAACTGCTCTGCCGAATAGTTCGAATAAGTTTTGTTCAGACATGATGTTAAGTTTTGCTGCTCCAAAACAGTTTTTATTCTGCCTGGTCATTAGCTGTACTGCTCATACGATTTGAAAAAAAAAAAACAGTTGTTTCCTCGCATTAATGCGGTAGGGTAAGTGCAGCAGCCATTTCCGTCAACTGACAGAAACAGCTATCTTGACCACTAATTCACACAATTGTTTAGCTGGAATTTCGCAATAAACAAAGCGAGAAAACGAGGACGAAACGGCGCTCCAGCTCTTATAACGAATAAGGTTGCCACATCAACACTTTCTGTCAGCCTTAATAAATCCTCGTAGAAAAACTTTACTCTAAGAGCAAACGAGGCCAGTAGGTTAAAGAAATCAGGCCATCTCGTCATGCTTGCGGCTACCACCTAATTTATATTAAAAAAAAACTGATTCCTTTTTCTAATATAGCGCAGAACAGTAGGAACACATTAGCGAAAAATAGCTTTGAACAAAACATCCAAAAAAGCATGGTGGAAGCCCCAGATTTACGAGTGGCGTTGAATAACTGCTCCCTCCTTGGATACTTATAAAGCGATTGAATTGAAAGATGTTACATTCGATTAGAGATATGGAATATCCGCATTCGTAAGCAAACCAGAATCGAATATAGTCATCAACCGCTGTGATATACACCCGGTACCAAAAATTTTCCCAGGCAGGCAAGTCGCTGAAAAAAACTATTTCTGGGTAGCCTGGGCGCACTACCTGGAACTGGCTGGAATTCTGCCATGTTCCGCCAATAAAGCGCAAGCTGAAAGCTTACGGACTCCCGTGTCCTGCTAACTATGCACGCCAGGTGTATTTCCACACTCCGAATCTGCCTCCGGGCATAGAAGAACAAGAGCGGCTGTTGACGACAGCATCGGATCCCTGCAATGCCATTCTCTTCATCGGAGGGGAGACCTGTGCCCTTCGTCCTGAGAATCAGCAAGAAATCTAACGACGCAAGGCCCCACTGTAAGATGGGCGGGACAGAACTACAGCCCTCATCCTTTAAAGATGGCATAGACAGACTAATACAAAGGTTACGGGAGGAAACTGTCGCTCCTGAAGACTACACGGAACAGAGATATGCGCTTGTGCGAGAACAACATGCAGCCTATCGTTTTAATGCACCATCTTTCAATTCCAGCTTCTGAAAAAAATTGGCCATCTACCAGGCAAAGCATAGTGAGCAGCCCTCGTAGGTCCAAGTACCTCAGCCTGTCCCGCTTGAGGTGCAAGTGGAGAAAAGCAAAAGCAACACACGGTGTTAGTAACGTTAACTTGACCAGGCCGTCATCCATTCGCATGCTAAACGGAGCCCCAGTGCCATTTTCCGTGCGTTGATGCGAAAGTTCGTGACGTACGACAGGCGGTAGTTAAGGGGGACGGGATCACGCCATACGTTAAGCCCGGACCACACCTCTACGCGAGGTTGGGAAGAAAAGAGGCAGCGTCGACGTCTGGGACGCAGCCCTAACGTTCGACCCAACACCGAAACCGAAATCTGAAACGAAGAGCCGTTAACCCCGACCCATGCCAGCGCGATTCCATGCTCCAATTAGCGCGCTTTTGCGCAGACCATCGACCCGTTCTCGAAGCGTGCGCTGAATACGAAACGAGAGTTCAATAAATGATGGCCCAGAAAGTATGGCAGTCGCCGTTTCATACGTACCTGTGCACTTAAACGAATTGCCCCGCGCAATCGATCGGTATTCCTTAATTCGCGAGAGCAGCATTGCAGTGCTTAAAAACTTATCTTGGGGGCGTTGCATTATTAACGCTTGCCGCGTATGCCCAAAACTTGCAAGAGCAATTCTTGAATGGATACCATTATTATTGTGTGCTTGATTAATGCGACGCGTATTTACTCCCATCTCATAAAGCGACTCTTTAGAAATTAGTAGAGAGGTTGCGGTCTTGAATGAACTCATTCCGCAGTGTAACGAGCATTCTTTTGCGACGTGAGGCTAATAAAGTTATTTGATAATAAAATTCGCGGAAAAAATGGCTTAGGCACTCGGCGAATCAGGACTCCCAGCCGACTGGCGTAGCTCTGGAGTCTCCCCACGTCGGATGCTCTGGAGGGTCGCGTTGCAAAAACTGTTCGTGCAATAACTTCCCTAAATACTTCAGCGCTCGCTAGTCTCAGTTTTTCGGATGCACCTACATGGCCGAGACTTCCGACCCACTCGACATTTTCAGAAGCTACGCCAGTCTTCTTCGTTGCTATTGCAACGAAGCGTGACATATCGCTCCTTCCGTAACAACGTAAATGATTTTTTAGGGTAATGCTTGCCATTTTTTTTATTTCCTCCTTCAAGACATAACTGCTAACTTCACTGAAACGAACGATGTTGTACGTTAAGAATCCAACAGCGAAAGAGTCACCTTGAACAACAAGTGAGGACAAGAAGAGCTTCCGCTGTTCGGTATAGCTTTATAAGTCGGTCGTGTGTTAGAGGCACATTGAAAGTATCAACAAAAACAAGAAAGGCCCCAAGGCGGAGAGCAAATCCCCTCTAGAAACGTCCTGTAACCTACAATGTTCTGCATCATTACCGCAGTAACTTTTAAATATTTTCCCGCCTTGATCGCTGGCTCGTTTGCGGTAAAACTGCGCGCGTTGCTTGCACATTGCGGTAGCTTGTGCACTGTAATAACTTTGAAAGTAATACTTGGTGGCGACATCTGTTGTCTGCTGAGGAAAGCGTCCCATCCCGAAAGGCGCCGAGGCGAGCGTCGAGAGGTGCGTGGACCCTTTTAGGCCGCCACCGCCGCCCTTGGCTGGAAGCCCCGGGGCAGGAAACCTCCATAGGAAACCGTTGTTCAGTCAATCTAGAGTTAAGTCAATCCAGACGTCAGCGCCAAATCCTCGCATAGCGGCCAGAGGGAAGCCAACTGGAGCGTCGTATCGTTGTCATGGCAACAGTATGCAGTTGAGAAAAAATCCATCCCTGAGCAGGATTCGAACCAACCACTGCCGGCGATACAAAGCATGCAGGTTCGTTTCCTAGTTTTTCAGACAATTCACCATCGCCGCAGCCCGTCGGCTACGTACATGTCCACGATTTATTAACATTTTTAAACATCAGGCCTCCTTCAGTCACCAGTTGCCTGTAGTTGTGACCGAAACTCACCGGAGTTCCCAATGCCTGGCAAGCCGATGCTGGCGGCTTTCGGTTCATTGATATCGGCGCACCAGGTTTCGAGCTTGCATCATGAGCGGCCGAACCACGAAAGTAGCGTTTTAGAGCTTACTACGAAGCAAAAATTGCCGCAATTTGCAAGCTCTGTGTGCAGTTTGACCTCTAACAGGCCAGCGGTTAAGGCAGGAAAGATTTTTAAAAGTTGATGCGATAAAGATGCACAGCAGTCTACATATAATGCTTGGTAGTTTGTAATCACGCAGTGCTATTCTCGAGATAAGCCTAATAAGTAATAAAGCTACTGGAGTGAATCTTATGCGGCAAACATAAGGTTTAGACCAACGCTTCGCGCACTATTCACACTCTAAGCGTGTATAGAAGCCGCGCGACAATCGCCAGAGGAAGCACAGCGCCGAGTAACTACCTAGGGATGTCATCATGGCCGCTCGAGACGCCAGCTCATTGTTGACGTAGACGCCTCCAGAGGGCGACATCGAGGCCCTGTAGTCTTCCTTGTACCGATTTCCTGACGGACAAACGGGCCACGTTAGATAAGCGATGGCCACGAGAGGGAGCTAGTGTAGCAGCGACACTACAGCGCCCTCAGCCCCCACAAGGACTCGGGGCCCTGGCCATCACTGCGTGCATGCATGCTGATTCGGCCATGCCATTTACGGTCGCAAAGCGGCATGCACTCGCGCGCGCACACTTTCTGTCTGGAGATACGCGTCCTTTGCGCTCGTCGACGAAATTCAAGGAAATCTTGGCACTTGAACACAGAGTAAGGCGCAAGATGAAGACAAGCAAGTATTAAAACCATATATCTCAGATCCAGCAACGCCTTTCTAGGGCCTGAATTTCACAGTTCAATCGCTTGCCTTGCGTTTCCGCTCAATTCTCCTTACGCACCCGGAATGAAATACGTACTATCCTACGTTTGGTTTGTAATGCTGGTTAAAAAATACTGTACGAGTCCTCATTGAAACGGAATACTTAAGCTACAGTGTTGACGTCCTTGTTTTTTTTTTTCTTTAACCCAGCCATAACAGTAGTGAGGCAGCGAGTTGGACAAAACGTGACGCTCTGTTGATTTACGGCCTCTTAACGTTTAAATGCGTGATAAAATAAATACGATATGTAGCTTGCATGGCCCGCCGCATGTCCACTGCAAACTGAAAATCAACTTAAAAGGGACGAGATTGGTATTATCCAAGTCTATAGGCAATACAAATCTAATAGAGTGTCTATTACCAATCATTGACTTATGACCATACGCTTTTAGTAGGCTTTTTTTCTGCAGGCAGACTACAGACTAAGAATAGACAAGTGAAATATCTATAGGAAGCCAATATAGTCTATAAGAAGTCTATGAGAAGTTTATAGACCATTTTTATAAGTGATCTGAAGAAAGCTGTGGACAGCATCCACCAGCGACAGTGAGATCAGGTGTTCCCAAAGATACCCACCACTTAGCACTAAAGAAAAGTGAGGGAATGTGCAGGACTGCACAAAGTGCTTTGGAACCCAAGTGGTGCATTTTTTCCGGCAAGCAAGAACGGCTGCTTGTGCAGTAAATTTGTCAATGGAGCAAGTTCGCTACGGCTTAACCTAACGTCACGTTGAAAAAGTTCGTGCTCACGTACTGCGAATAGAACTAAATCGCGACGCCATTAGACACGAATGAAGCGAAAGGCCATCAGGTGTGGCATAAAAACATAAAAAAAGTTGCGAAGAAAGGAGGGAATTGAAAAGGTTCGCATACCCGGGCTATACAGAACTGCATATTCGTTTGCTTATTTGGACGAACAGCTACAGTGTTTGTCGAGAGGATATTCAAAAAAGGCTTTGTTAGCGCTGATGCAGCCGAGATCTTGTGGATTCATCACAAGAGTGAGTAATGTTTCAATTTTGGAAGCAGGTCTCATTTTGCCTAGAGAGTCGGGACAAAATTTAACGTGTTCCGCTTCATCTGAAGTTTTCATATTTACTGAGCGTGGCGCTAGGGTGGTGAAGTAAAGTTCTGTAATATCAGTTTGTCGATATCTGTGAAAAACAAACAAAATGAAGGCGAT
Source organism: Amblyomma mixtum (assembly GCF_055824585.1). Lineage (NCBI taxonomy): Eukaryota > Metazoa > Arthropoda > Arachnida > Ixodida > Ixodidae > Amblyomma > Amblyomma mixtum. The sequence goes on along the minus strand of NC_143016.1, from coordinate 163,181,196 downwards.
AATTTGGAACTTTGTGAGAAGGTCCTATCTGCAGTTTCACTGTTGAGCCTCCTGCTGATATGAATTTACTGTAAATAAGAGATAAAAACTATGTTGTTGTGTCGCGTTCTGTCCTGCTCTTCCCTACATGTGTGCTTCATTGGAAATTTAATGGTCGCAGTTCTTGGCAACCATAGAAGATATTTTCGAAGCCACAACACTAGGTTCAGCACACAACCCTATTAGGCAAATGTCATGGAGCAACGCGTAAGGGCTTAGGGTGTATATTAACCGACGGGAGATGTTTACGCATAAGGAGCGATTATCGATCGCGTAGTATTCAAGGTACACCGCAGGTGCTAAATAAAGAAAGAAACGACGTTTGAACAGCATACAGATTCTTTGTTACTTGATGGGTACGGCTACATGTATGAGCGCTTTCGGAAACATCACATTACGCGATTAAAACATTGCTTATCCAAGGCGTCGAATCTTCGTGCATTACGCGATCGATATATCAATCGCTTCTACAAGTTCAGTTCTCCAAAATGATAATCGCTTCTGCTCTTGCGGTTCAACTCGGAGCTGCTGTCCGCTTTTTTCCCAGTTTGTTTGTGGCGAACAGGAAAGGCGTCGGTGTTCACAAAAAAAAAAAAAAAAGCAGCGCCCGAAACGTAAGACACCCCTGCACACTCCGCAAATGGTCTCTACCAATCTTCAAACTTCAACCTTTACGTTTATATATTTCGAGAAGGGAGAAAGCTGACTCAAAAATAAATATCTCCACCGCGTCCAGAGTCAAACGACGCAGCCTTGGAATCTAGCGTTGCTTTTTTTACCCAAAGTTCGATGCGGCGTCTTAAACGCCCATGAGATGTCCGAAGTTTCACCCAGCCGCAGCTATGCGGGCCCAGATCGAGCGCAGGGCACAATACTTCCGAATTTCACAAAGGCCAGTTCTTTCGTAATACCGAAAGCCGTCCCAAGCAATTTAATCAGCGCCGCCCAGAAAACTTCTTTTTGAGCAGAGCTCAATGCGCGGGAGCCGGAGAAAATCCTGCTTTCCCAAACACACGCCTCCCTCCCCCCTTTCTAACTCTCTCGCCTTCACCAGCGCTATCGGCGACCGTTGGGACGTTGGCTCGCATCAGGGGCCGCCGATCGGGAAGCGCCGCGATACAGGATCAATAGCGCACGCTTCGCTGGAGACAGCGTCGGGCGAGCCGTCGGCGGTCGTCATCTTCAGGCGCACCCTAACGCGACGCGAACGCTGCGTGGCATCTTCCAAGGACGCCCCAAACTCGGGACGGAACCGTCGCTAAGCTGCTCGCATCGCGAAATGCGGCACTGCCTAGTAATGGGTGTTTCGCGTGCCATGCGGATTCATGGTATCCGATCAGAGGCCTCGTGTGTTCTTTCCGCTCAGCAGCGTGAAATGAGGAGATATTTCTTTGTTCCTTCGTTTCTGCATCACCAGGCCCAAGTTTCGGCGCCGAAAACGGGGGCCCGCAACTCGAGACAAGGCGCAGTCGGCTTTGCGTATACCTGTATTCATGGAGGCTGTATGTCATGGTTTAATAGAACGTTCTTGCGGGCTGGTTGGTTCGTTTAGGGGAACGCTGAGAAACGAATAGCCTCTGCTTTGTAGCTACCGCGAATAGACAGCCGGCAGTCTGCGCCTGTGGTGTCGCAGTCGTTTCTTTGCTTCTTGTCCCTGTCCTGTTCACGAAGTCTTAACTCTCCGCGTGTTTTATAGGTGCGGTATATCGTATTCACGGTGTCCTTGCGTGCTTACAACACTAATTACTCGACGGGCTGTAATTACAAGCGAAACAACAAATTTCATTTGCTACGGCGACAAATTGTATACATACGACTACGGCAGTTTGGCATTATTAGCGAGAGAGTGGCAGTGTGGCCGAGAGCGGCGACGGTCTATGCTGTGAAAAAGAAAAAAAATTCCATCAGTTACACTCAGAATTCCCTATTTAAAACATTTTTCGCTGCTGCAGCCTGAAAAGTGCGTCAATTTGGTAGAAGTGATACAATTTAGGTCCTTAAAATTTTCTAAAACTACGTAAAAAATTTCTTACCGCGAAATTTTACCTCACGAATTCCCCGCAAAGGACAAAATACGCGCAATGGAAGAACATCGCTGTTACAGCGCAGTGCCCGTGTGTCATGTCACGTCGCAAAACCACGTTCAGTGAAATCAAATTCCCGAAGAAGCCACTGCGTTCGTGCTAAGCTATACTTACTGTCCCAGAGGAACGAATGATTTTGGTAAGAGCATGTAAGTTTTCCACCCATCTGCCACGGCATCGTCCAGCGGTATGGTCGATAGAACGTTGAACTCATTTCTTATTGACCCCGCGAATTTCACTCCGAAAAGCACAGAATAGGCGATTAATTCTTTCTTTTAAGTATATATGAATTAAAACGTATTTTGCGACCGTGCGAATTCGGGAAAGAAACCTCACAGGATCAGTTTTGCCAATCTAAGGAAACGGTGTGTGTATAGCAGCCCTGAAATGTGTCTCCGAATTCTGTGCGGGAAAGTAGGATAGAAAATCTTTACATGTGAACCGCGTGCTTGAGAAATTCGTGGACACGTTAGATAGGTTAAATGCGGAAACCTTGTTCAAGGCTGCAGGCTTCTGTCTTCTTTCAAGAAAAACCGAGTGAAATCATCGCTACTGAGATTTATATTATTACCACCCCATATGGCAAGGAACAAAAATGCGACCAATGCGCTATACAAAGAGAATAAAATAAAAATTAAATAGGCTTTACGATTGCTCTTTGACCCTTTTTTACTGTAAAGTTATTTTCTATGCATGCGTATTAGTTTCCTCGATGTTCTCACAAAAAAAGTCATGTTGTTATTAACTGTTATTAAGGCATCCTTCATTCCATTAATCTCAAGTTGAGAGTACTCAGACAACCTAACTTTGAAACGTTTCCAGCCGGAGGTACCTGCGGATTGAGCCGAAATATGTAGGCTGACTAATAGCCACAATGTTTGCACGCTATGTAATGATGTTGCGACTGGCAACCGCAGGTGTCCTAAGTCAATCTTTTTATTTCAGTTTCTCCAAACGTACTTTGAGGTGCTACGTCACCGAAGTATTAAAACTCTGGTTTGTTCGCTAAACTGCACCTTCCCTGCGCAACTACGATGCCACACTCATCATCATCATCATCAGCCCAACTACGCCCACTGCAGAGCAAATGTCTCTGCCATGTCTCTCGAATTTACCCTCATGCCACACTAAGTGCCAATGTTTTCAAGAAGCACCGAGGCACTTCTATAAGTCCCAAGACGGAGCGAAGCTGCACGCGAAGTGTTCTCACTTCAAGAAGCGGACATGCAGGCAGCTGAAGGTTTTAGTCGTGTGTGTAAATTCGTGAGCGGCCTCGAATGCTGCCCCCCCCCCCCCCCCCCCCTCCAAACTTCCCTCCCATTGCCGCTGTGCCAGAGTACTCAAGTAAGTTTGTTTTTCACTATGACACAGGGGCAAGAAACGATGCAACATGGCTGACCATGCTCTAGCATGTAGAAGATGTAGGGTTCGTTGACCTGAGCAAGCACTTTAATGTGACAGGAGACACGACGAAAACGACCCAGGATCATATGTTACAGTAAGTGGACTGTGAATAGTTAGCAGTTAAGATCTGGGAAAACAGAGGAAGAGTGAGAACGCGGAGTGCAGTGTGAAGATGCGTTGAATTTAGAGTGTGCCGAAAGTGCTGGTGAGAAAACAAGACTACGACGTCACAAACACGCATTCTTAGGCGGACGTACGTAGGTGGCTCAGGGGCTTTGGCGCTCGAATGATGAGCCGTTTATCGAGGGTTCGAATACTAGAAAGGCAAAATTAGGCAACGTCTGTGTGTTGTGCAATGTCAGTGCCTGGCAAAAAAAAAATGTGATGGGAATTAATCCGACGCCCTCCGATACGCGTCTCTCGTCGCCCCCATGTGCACATTCGGGACGCTCAATTCCACATCACGTTATATCGCACATTCTTAATAGTGTTACAAAAATTCACAGGGCAGCCAACCCTTTTTCTTGTCGGTTTGAAACGCACTTCTCTCTTCTAGCATTTCCACGAGGTCTTGAGGCACACATCTGTCAGCGGCTCTGCAATTTTTCACCAGAGCCTTAGACCACCGCACTGCTGCTGCGGTGTTGCTGAAGAACTGTGCATTGTTAAACTTTCTAAGGCTGAAATCTTTTGCGTGCCTCAGACGTGTTCATTCACTCTAGCGCCTTCGTGTGTAAAAGCGCCAGTTTCTTTACGAAATCTTACATATAACGTTGCTCCATGACAGTTTGGTTCCTCATCCCCCCCCCCCCCCCAAAAAAAAAAGCGATCTCTGTCCACCACTGTCCTCCGTAAAATTGTGAGTTGTACCGGAAAAAAGTGTCTTATTTATGATACCACTCCTCTACCCATTTCTTTCTAGTTTCCGGGGCCGGTGCAAACGCCTGATCATCAAATTTGCCAGTTTAGACCATACGGCCCTTCCCTTCACCTTAGATGCTACAAGAGCGGCCCGCACGAAGAAGCACCACAGCACCTTCGATCGCTACTGTCTATACAGGGGTGGCTTTTCTCCATGGAACGACAGGCCGCTTACTTGCAATATGTAAGTACTGGAGAAGCATCTGTATGGCTCACATTGCTCTAAATTACGTAAGAGGATGCTGAACTGAGTGAGTTGAGTGTCTTCCTAATTACACTTCAGGGATAATAGGCGTTTGCTGCCTCCCCAATAAAGGCACTAGTTTTGAGACAGCGCCGCGCGTGCAGTCACCTTTCTTTCCTGCGCGTCTGTTTGAGCTGGTCTACGCAACACATAACTGCGCAGCTCCCAAATCTCGAGCTATGTCTCTAGTTGTTCAGTGACAGCTGCTTGCACCAGTCAGTAAAGCATCGTGGTGCAGTCATCGCGAGGCAAGCATGACAAGAAACCGCGGCATCCCGGCAGCTCGATTAAACAAGCGTCATGCAGCACAAGGAGGGGGAGCTGGGTAGGCCGAACACTATCATCATCATCGCCATCAGTAAATAGAAGGAAGATGCAAGGCGTGCAGGGCGTGCAACAGCGTCCGCGTGCACAGCGGGAGGGCAAAGCGGTCAGACGAGACGAGCAAGTGAAGTGAGTAGTGTGGTCCATGCCTTTGCCATCCTGCCAGTCGCCAAGCTCGCCAGGCTTGACGAGCGTCATCCTTGCTGTGTGCGCCAAAGGTGGAGGGGGAGGGGAGGAAAGCGACAGAGAAGGGGAAAGAGAGAGAGAGAGAGAGAACGACATCAAGTTGGTTATTGAAGGCCGAGGACAGGGAAAGCGGCACAAGCATAAACACGGGCTGTGGGGCAGAGCTGTAGTGGTTAAGCCTAACTGCGTGGCATCTGTGGTCTCGGTCTCAGCCTCGTTCCGCGGTTTACCGCTGAACACTTTCCAGTACTGTTTTGCGCCTGATTCTTGAAGACGAGACCACACCGGTGAAACCCTGCAAGAAGTCACTGTGTGCGAACAGTACTTCTGAAGAAAATTTGTAGTTCATAATAAAAATGCAACGAGAGAATTATTCTTTGACAAAAATATGTTCCAAATTCGGTTATTCACCCTGATACACTCACACTTACCTATCATGCCACGGTCTTTATGTAAATTTATTTTCTGCGTCCATCTTACGTTCGTCATTTGGTCATGGCACATGTCAACTACATAACAGTGGCGGCCTGCTAGCGAAGTATTTTGCAATGAACTGTTCACTTCTAGCACCCTTTCCTTCCACCGCGGTACTTCAAAGGTCAAGGAAACTTCGTTATGTTCGATCGTCCATAACTTATTTCAAGGTTGTTCGAGCATCTGACATGCGTTGTTTCTTTTTTTTTTCAAAGCATTTCTTGCAACTTCGCCTTCCCGTTAGATATCGCGCATGTAAAGTAAACCGTGGCCTGCACCAATAATATTTTCCCTTCGAAGCGCTGTGCTTAGAGCACTGCACCGCAAACATTCACGTGCATCAGTTTGAAAGAAATCACAACACTGATGCACACAGGCACCTCGAGCGACGGGCGCGGCACAAGCTCAAAGCCAAACAAACAGGGCACATTAATGAAACATCGATTAGTTTGTACTGCCCACATATATGGCATGAAGTGTAGATTACACAAGCCTGCGAAAGGCTTCACTTCGAATTGCCGGAAGCCATTCCTACGCCTGGAAACACTGAGGCCAGGGGTTCAGTTTTTTCCTTTTGTTCTTATTTTGCATGAAAATTGATTTCCCCACCACACGGTAGAGTCCTAAGCAATTGGTAGTATTCGGTAACCACCGCCTGAGATCAGCCGCCTAACAATATTCCGACTGTGTCGCAGGCGCCTTCCTGTTTTGAGGACCACACTTGCTAGTGCTATTTACTTTATTTCAAATACGCTGCAGACGTTGAAGACTGAGCAGGAGGGCAACGCTATCTGCTTCCACTAAAGCACCGTCACAGGCGCAGTATCACTGCCGATTACAATGTCAATGATTGTGATGTTAGGGAAACGCTTTAAATGCCTGCAGCTGTTGGCCGACAATCGATAAAACACACTGTGCAAAACTGCCTACATATTTTCAAGAAGCGGTAGCACTAGTTAATGTGGCCTTCTCCTTTGTGTAAATCGCGTCACTGTTTTGTCAAATTAAGCTCAAAAGTCGAAAGACAGCGGTTAGGTGAGTGGGGCATAATGGTTGCGATGGTGTAGTGACGATTTAGTTCCCTCCACAAGCAATGCACAAGCACAGACGCGGGGAAGACTAAACCACTGTTGGGTTTTGTAGCAACCACAAAAAACCAATTGCAAGCCTTCGAGTATTTCGTCTCATGGGCGTACGCTACAAAGGAGGCGACATTCAATACATGCCCTGAATTTAAATATAGAAGTTGACCGTAATCCCCCACAGAAGCAAGCGCAGTACACCGTCTCTGGGATTTCCCCAAGGGAAATGATTGACGTTACGTTAGTCGGGGAAGATTCAGAGCAACGAGCATCTGCGTGCTGCACAAGGAAATTCCGAATTGCCGCCAGATAATAGAGGAGCCGTGTTCGCACTACACATTCCTCGTTTATTGCGTGTTCAGACTCCATCACGAAAATCCTATTCTATTGGTCACAGCAGTTGTGTAACAATTAATTACGAGAATCGGTCAGTAGCAAACTGCGATGTTAAACTGTTTTCAGGTGTGCCGGACGCAGCTTGCGGCTTCACTGTATTACCAGCAACAGTGCATTTGAAAAAAAAAAAAGAAAAGCCAAATCTCCCTGAAGGGAACTGTTTAACTACGTTGAACGCCTATTTTATTTTCCGATTAGACCACCATGGACATGAAGCTATTGAACCACTGAACAACTCAAGGATGATGGAACTGACACTCCGAAGCCAATATCGTTGCCCTGATTACAATGATACTAACGAGGTGCATGGTCATTCACAGAATTGCACAAGATATGACATATCAAACACATGTATGGCTCGCATGCTACCGTTTGACCTAATGATAGTGCGTACGGTGTCGTTTAGATCAACAACAACTGATGATCAAACCGCGCGTACAATTGTTAAGCATCAGATGCTTGTAGCTGCCATTCTCGGCAAATTCCCACGAACGTCGTACGGAAATTGCGGCGAACCAGAAGCCGAACATGACACCGAACTTTTCTGTCCGAGTGGTATACTGTAGAAAAAAAAGAAAAATCTGCCTCTAGAGTTCGACCAAAGCGCCATCGGCGAAGCCTCACGCACCCTGCGTTTCAACTGAATGGCTCTCATGCTACTGCCTTAATTCGGCGTCTTCGTCACCGGCGATCCCTTAGTTTCACACGTATCGCCAACCGCGCGCTGTGCAGCTGGAATATAGAAGCGGCTGAAAGCGGCGGCCCGTTCCGTAGCCAAAGAACCAGGCCAGCACTCAAGTACGGCTACCACCATCTATGAGGCGTCCAAGAGTATTCTACGCCTTTGCCACAATGCGTTTCATGCTTGCTCCAAATATCGGTGACGAGCCAAGCTATTTATTTTGTTACTTCGCCAGTGACTGCAACTTTTCTTTTCTACAGCAGCTGTCTACGCGCTTGCGGCTATGCAAAGCATGCGCACTGGTTTGAGCCATCCCTTCAATGTAACCTGCACGCTTAAGTTACTTGAGAGAGAACTACAGAACTCATTCATTCATTAAAATGTGGAAGCGGCACCATGAAACTCATAGTGGCAGCCGCACGAGCTAGAAGCGTTAGTCCTATTTTTCTGGGCTTGCAGCGCAAAAGAGTCGCTAGCATAGCATGTCATGTGCGTCGAGATGCTGTCGCGTGACACTATGCCATTTTCAGATCTGGAACCGGCACAGGCAGCCAGCCAGAAGGAAAGTAGATGAGCTTAACATAAAAGAGTAATTAACAAAATGCTTTCATTTCCATCAGGCAAACGCCCTCAGAAGACGGCGTACATCGAGCCGAACACTCATGGATTTCGAGTAGCACTGCGCAATCCGTTGATTTAGGCATAGCCGGCATGCGAGCGGATTCAGCCCCGACATACCGCATCGAATGATGCGGTTTGTAAGTACATGTTGTGTCTCCGCGCAGTCTCTTGTTTGAAGCGACGAAACCAGATAGGCTAGACGAGCTCCAATGACCCTCTCGGCCCCAGAGTGCGACGACAGGAAACTCCCGCGGTCGCTGAACTCGTCATTGTCTCGCAGGTTAGCCTGATCAAGACGCTGCGCCCGACTCAAGTGGACCCCTGCGAGCCACTACAGGAGGAAACCGGATGCCATATTACAGCACATCCTCAGGCAATGAAAGCTTTCTTTTTTTTTCTCCTTGTTCGTTCGACGGAAAGATTTCGAGAGCAGAAGGGGTAAGCGGGACAGCCCCGCAGCCCGTTCTCTTCGTTTATTTGCTTACCGGCAACCTACATCGCCGGTAAATGGTCTATAGACCTTCTACAGACTTCTTGTAGACTCTGTCGCCTTCGTATAGATATTTCCTTTTTTTATAGACAAAAGCGTACAAAAACTTTGTGCCCATAAATCTGTACATTGTCTATAGAATATCTACAGAATTTATATCATCTATCGACTAGTCTATACGAACTGTCTATTGAAAGTCTACACAGTTCACTGACAGAAGTCTAGCGAGGCTGTCTATAGGAATTTTTGTAAGAGCCCTCTTCAGCGTAGTTTTTCTGGAAATTCCAAAAGCATGCGATGCCTACGGTTGCATGGAATCATTCGACCGTTCGTAGTCGCAGTTTCACAGGAAGCTTCAAAAAGAAGTGTGAGTTTCTTCCGATCATCTCCCCTTTCCTCTCAAAACGGAGGAGCGCAGTTGCGAAGTAGCGCTGCTCAGTTTTCAAGAAGAAGCTGGCATGTAACGCGCTATACGCACCGTTCCTTCCTAAGTGACTGGTAAAACCTCCGCGGTAGTAAAGCCGCCCGCACCGAGACACTGTGCTGAGAAGACATTCATGAGTTTTTTGGCAGTTTTTTCGCGTGCGAATGTAGCACTTTGTAGCGCAAAGCATTATTAACGACCTCCTGGAATCAATACAAAGACGCGTTTTGATGGAGGCGAAATGTGCAAGGGTCCGTAGAACCAGCACACATTTGTCGCTGCAGCGGTAGCGTTTGAGGCAGCGACCGCCATCGGCCACGGCAGCATCGGTAGCGAGGCAAGCTCGAGTCGCTGGCCTTGCATTTAGCAGTGTTTACATAGTTCGTGTTCAGACAGAGACTCAGACAGAGATCAAGTTCTAGGACCGATGTGTGGTTAATTGCGAATTATTTGGAACCTCTAAGCATAAACAAATGGCATCGTATGCGGGGCATCATGTTCCAAAGACGCACATGGGCTATGAGAGACACCGTATAGTTGAGGGCACGGGGCCAATTTCGATAACCCGAGGTTCTTCGCGTGCTGACATCGCACAGCACAAGGGGCGGTTTCTCCATATATTCGAAACGCCACCGCCGCGGTCAGCTTTCGAACCCTCAACCTTGGGCCTAGCAGCCCAACGCCGTATCCGCACCGTGGCGGAGAGCGTCAAGTAATGCACTCAAGATTGATTGGTGGCGCCTTTGAGGGGCGTTCATTTTTCTGGAAAGTCAGTGGCATCCACATTCCCTCAGCAAAAAAGCCTTCCGCGCTATCCTTACCAGAAATTTATTTAGAATCTATAGACTGTCCATGGGCTTTTGTGTATGAGGTCTATAGACTTTCTACAGACTAATTATAGGCAATACAAATTATACAGACAGTCTATACACAATCTATAGATAGATGGCCATGCACTTTTAGTAAACTCAAAAGAAAACATTCGACAGAATTCTGTCTGGTTGGGAAATTTAATGTTAGGAGAAGGTAAGTGACGCCAACCAAGTAAAATACAGGAAAAACACGACGTTTCGGGACCGGCTCGGCCCCTTCTTCACGGTGTGACTACGGGCGAGCGCAGCTTGGCTTTTTAAGCCCCTGTGTGGAGGACCTCCGGGTCAATGGCCACAGCCCATGGACGTAGGATGAGGGGAGTGTCCCCAGGGAACGATTAACATTCTCTCGTGTTTGCTGAATGTTCCACGGCTCGAGTAGAAGCCTCCTGCGTGGGTTAGCTTCCGTTTCCAATACAATGGTGCTGTTGAAGTCAATTGGGTGGTCGCACCCTTCGCAGTGTTCGGCCACGGCGCTGCGTTGACGATTCATGTGACGGACGTCCGCTTTGCGTTGGCTCATCCTGAGCCAACACAAAGCCAACACAATGAATCGTCAGCGGCTTTGTGTTGGCTCAGGATGAGCCAACACAAAGCGGACGTCCGTCACATGAATCGTCAACGCAGCGCCGTGGCCGAACACTGCGAAGGGTGCGACCACCCAATTGACTTCGACAGCACCATTGTATTGGAAACGGAAGCCAACCCACGCAGGAGGCTTCTACTCGAGTCGTGGCACATTCAGCAAACACGAGAAAATGTTAATCGTTCCCTGGGGACTCTCCCCTCATCCTACGTCCATGGGCTGCGGCCATTGACCCGGAGGTCCTCCACGCAGGGGCTTACAAAGCCATTACATTACAGCATTCACCATTCACAGGCGCGATAGGCTCGGTCGAAGGGGTGACGGCGTACTCGTCTTCATTAAGTCCTGCACGCCTTCCTTCACTATTGATATTAGCTGCCATCAAGAAATTCTGTGTGTTAACTTTTCATTTTCTGGAATCACATACATACTGATTGCTTGTTATCGCGCGCCTGATTGTGACATTTCCTTTACTAACGAACTGCATTCAGTCCTGCTCGAATTGAATTTTCGCTTTCCCCGCGCTAATTGTATACTTTGTGGCGATTTCAATTTTCCCGATATTAACTGGGCCAACTTAACTGGATCCTCCCGTCTGTCTAAAGCATTTCTTGACCTAATACTTCTGTTTAACTTTATTCAAACAGTCAGTGCACCTACTCGTCATTTCAACACACTTGATCTAGTTTTTGTCACGGATGCAGAATTAATAGATTCTATGTCGTGTGTCGATGGTCTGAGTGATCATAAAATGCTGTTATTCAACCTATCCATTCAAGCACCTGCTCGTGAACCATCCATTAAACACATACGCGACTATAACAGTGCTGATTTCACCCGCATCAACGAAGAGTTGGAACTGTTCTACCTTTCCTTTCGCGAATCTGCCAACAGAAGATCAGTAAACGAAAACTGGATGGCTTTCAAACTTGCGAGTGGAAAAACCAGAATGAGAAGGCTTTCAAACACACACTTTTATCTCTAATTCATACCTATGTACCACTCGTTTCCATTCGTGGTGACGCAGGCAAACCCTGGTTTTCCAATGCTTTGAGAAAACTATCGCAAAAGAAAAAACGCCTTTTCCGCGCTGCCAAAATATCAAATTCTGCTCTTAAATGGGAAAAATATTTTACTGTTCTGAGGGATTACAATAAGCTTTTAAAAAGTTCCAAGAAAAAGTTTTATCATCTAGACCTACTGAGCATCCTCCGCACCAACCCCTGAAGTTTTGGAACGTTCTTACTCCTCCGCGTAGTAAAAACCATAACATTTCCTTGCTTAACGAAGACGGTTCTCTGGTGCCGGTAGAGCAGCGCTCCAATGTAATGAATTCATACTTCTCATCCATTTTCACTCACGAACCTGCACACTCCGGTCTTACCTCGCTCACACCTCAACCAGATGCCGCCCATTCATATTTCTGCAGAAGGAATCGAGAAACTTATTGACAGCTTTAAGTTCTCAACCAGCCCCGGCCCTGACAACCTCCCCGCGAAGATTCTGAAGTCCACTAAAATAATTTCTAGCCTGATCTTGCAAATTATATCCACCCAGTCATTAACAGACAGCTCGCTTCCGGAAGACTGGAAACTAAGCAAGGTAGTGCCAGTATTCAAATCAGGAAACCGCTCAAATCCATCCAACTATCACCCAATTTCATTAACGTGCATTGCATGTATAAGCTCATGGAACACATTATATACTCTCAAGTCGCCAGCCACCTTCACAATAACTCATTTTTCTTTTCTAAGCAGCATGGCTTCCGCCCCGGTCTCTCATGCGAGACACAGCTTTTTGAATTCACTACTGACCTTCATTTGCATTTGGAATCATTATTTCAAACCGATGTCATATTTTTAGACTTTTCAAAAGCGTTCGATCGCGTCCCGCACCGACGTCTTATGTCTAAACTTTCTTGCCTCAATATTGATGCCCTCACATTATCCTGGATTGACTGTTTCCTCACTAACCGGTTTCAATATACCGTCATCGGCGGTTATCATTCAGCAACTCATGAAGTGATTTCAGGCGTGCCGCAGGGTTCTGTGCTTGGGCCCCTGCTCTTTCTCATATTTATCAATGATATCCAATCCGGCATATCTTCGTCCATTCGTCTTTTCGCGGACGACTGTGTGTTATATCGTCGCATTTCCTCTCACGACGACCAGGTTATCCTACAAAATGACTTACAAAAAATAGATAATTGGTGTTCCGAATGGTTGATTGAGCTGAACATCACTAAATGCAAATTTATGCAAATTTAACGCAAGCATTCCAATATTACGTATCCTTATTCTCTTCAATCAACTATCCTTTCGCAGGTTGAATCATACAAGTACTTAGGTGTCACATTCAGCAGCAAACTGACGTGGGAAAAACACATCACTCAACTCGTTGCTGATACATCAAAAACACTGGCTTTTTTTACAAGGTCACTTTCACTGTATCCGCAATCAATCCGTAAGCTTGCATACGAGACTTTCATTCGCACTAAACTTCAGTACGCATCAGCAATTTGGTCTCCTCACCAGGCTTACTTAATTAACACCATTGAATCCATTCAGAATCGTGCGGCACGCTTTATTACTTCAGATTACGATTTTCACCACAGCATTACCGCTATCAAGTCATCCATCGCTATCAGCCCACTAGCCCTTAGACGCAAAGTTTCTCGCTTATGTTTATTGCACAAATTATATCACAATTTTCCTAACCTACGCGAGCCCTTCTAGTCCCTCCTGTGCGCACGTCATCCTGTTTATTCAACTCCATGAGCATCCAACGTTTACACGGATCAACTAATGCCTTTAACAAATCTTTTTTGCCAGCCGCTATTCAAGACTGGAATCGGCTTCCAGAATCTGTTGTCATTGAATGCGATCCAGTAAGGTTTAAAGAACGTCTGATGTGTTATCTTGCTGTATAAATTGTTTCATTACCCTTTCGTGACTTTATTTCTCTTTATGCTTTCGTTGTGTGTTTTTTTGTTTGTTCTCTTTTTCCCCACCAATGTGAGTCATGTTGAATGTACTACTCCCGCCCTTATGTAATACCCCCCCCCCCCCCAGGGGCCTTTAAGGGTCAAATAAATGATGATGATGAAGAAGATGATGATGATGATGATGATGAAGCTGCGCTCGCCCGTAGTCACACCGTGAAGAAGGGGCCGAGCCGGTCCCGAAACGTCGTGTTTTTCCTGTATTTTACTTGGTTGGCGTCACTTACCTTCTCCTAACACTTTTAGTAAACTTCTGCCAAAAGTCTATGAATCGACAAAAAGAAATATATGTAGCAAGGCAACCAGGTCTATAAGTGTATAGATAGCCTACTGTCCATTTTTATCAGGCTTAGCTTGCGCAATATTGCTGTGTTTTTGTGTGCCGTCAAAGTAGTGCTCCAGATTATGGCATCAGCCCTGAATCTCGCTTTACCACTAAACTTAGAGGCTTGCAATCAAGTATGAAGGTCGCCGGCATTCAACAAGAATTTCCGCAGGTTTAGAATTCAGAAACGAACGGTTACAACGTTTGCACTAAGCTTGCACAGAAGGACGAATGCAGTCCATGGCGCACGCTGCGTAAGTAGATACAAATACGTTCTGTTAGCGAGCACCCAGAAGAAATCGAAGCTGTTTCTCGCATTGTCCGAGTAACCTGCTACAGCAAGAGAACTTCGTGGGAGAGCACGATTGCGCTAGTCCAATGAGTTCTGCGAGCACTCCTAACCAGAGGAACCGTCACACGTCCTACGCCCAACCCGCAGGGAGTCGCCATGGCAAGTGCTTTCAGTCATGCCAGCCCTCAGGCAGCGCTAGGAAAGAGTCGATAGCCGCTGCCATCGCACGCTTCTGTCCGTGCCAGTGGGCAGCACGCAAACGTGTGTAACGTGCTTTCCGGGTCGCCAGAGTGAAGGCAGCGTGGACCCGCCCTAACCATGGTGACGGCACTGTTTCCCCCAGTCACGCTGGCTTCGTTCGCGGTGATCAAACAAAACTGTACGATTAAAGGCCGCGGTTGAACAAAAAGAAAAAAGAAAACAGCCGGAGTTTCGCAAGCGTGTCGTGATCAGTGTCTCGTGGCCCGGTGCTGCGTTTCTTTTCTTTTTTTCTGTAATGGTGAAGATGATGCTTTGATTTTAATTGAGCGAGGTCAGCTTGGCGAAAGAGCGCCGTGGCTAATGCGTTTGGTCTGCACAAGGCGGGGCGAGAGGTACATTTCCCCGAGCATTTTAAATCCCCTGATGAAGCCGAGCAGCAAAAAAGTTTTAGACAGTCTATGAGTGTCTATAGACTTCTGTCTATAAAGTCTATGGACTGTCTATAGACAAAAGTCTATAGGCAATACAAATGCCATAGAAAGTCTATAGACAATCTTAGATTTATGGCCATACACTTTTAGTACACCTTTGTCTATAGACAGTCTATAGACTATGAATAGACAAAAAGCAATATCTATAGGAAGTCAACAGAATCAGTAAGTCTATAGACTGTCTATAGACCATTTTTATAAGGGCTGCAGGCCAGGGGAAAGTATACATGCATCGCGAAACTGGTGGGAGGCAGTTTTTTCAATGGCTGTATCATTCGGGTAAACTGGTCAAGAAGGGAGCCTGCGCCTTGAAAAAAGAAAAAAAAAAGAAAAAAACTGGCCACTTTATGAATCACGTGTGGGCACGTGAGAAGGACTTCGTTCTCACCTCAGCCAACCGACATGCTGGTCCTTCAGACTTGAACTTCTCTAGTTCTGAACTCCCAATGCAACTCTCCAGAACGACCGGCGAAGCTTCCAGTTTGCCTGGCGGAGGCATTTGGCAGTGGCCGTCACTCTTTCGACTTCTTTGTCTTTAGACCAAGCAGTGCAAATGTTGGTTCACACGTCGGCAACGGAACACACCTTTGCTGCAATAGCTGCTCTACCGGCCTGACTGCGGAAAGTTATGTTTCATCTCTGTACATACATATAAAGCGGGGTTTTATACCCTGAGGTCTTCCACATAACGATTGTGATTATGAAAGAGGAAATAGTGCCTGTGTCTGCGTGGGCAAATGGAACTGCTGTAGCGTCGTGACCTTAAAGGCGGAGCTGAAGTGTCCCTCCAGCTTTCATTTTCAGCATTTTCCCAATCTTCGCGACTTTTTTGGAGGTCCGTTTTTTCCTTCACGCTACACGAAGTGATTACGTCCGCTGACATGTAAGAACTGGTGGTCTTGGCTTGTGCCATGCCTGTGAGCGGCGAATTGCTTTGGGTTTCGTGTTATTTAAGACGGTTCTCACCAGTTATTCCGTGCCCACTAGGCGATTTTTTTTGGCCAATATATTGCTGACCCTATGTGTTTCTTTTAGTTTTTGTTATCATCCTTTCCCTTCTGTACCTCCACCAAGGTACAGTATCACGCAAAATAATTTCAGTTCGGACCAACCCCTCTGCCTTTCTTTCAAAAAAAAAAAAAAACCTCTCGCTCACTGTTTTTCAGCTAAATTTCTCTTTTCTTCTGATAACCCTTTATCACAAATTATTTCATTCTTCACTCAATCGGTCACCGTATATCACAGCTGCCGCACGCATATCTCACCGCACCATCCCCTACAAGTTGCACGGCCGCCATCGCATACTGCCACCTTTTCTGCTTCATTTTTCGTTCGAGCAGCAACGGACTGGAACGGCCTACCCCATGACATCGTCAACATCGCTTCATCCTCTACTTTTCAAGAACATGTAACCGATCACCTTCAGTGCTAAATAATATTCGCTGTTTTGTTTGCTCATTTCATTAAAATCTCACCCCTTATGTAATGCCCCCGACACAAGGGGGCCTTTAAGGAAAATCAACTGAACTGAACTGAATTATTGCATGAAGCCATAAAGGAATAAATTATATACTTGGCAAAAGTTTTGGAGACTGAATTAGTTACAAAAGGCTCCAATGACGAGGCCACTATGCCCGCCAACGCATGCTGCGCTGTCCACTGGGCTTCGCAAGAAGTTCAGGGAATGAGCTTTGTAAATGTACTGCTGGTCTAAGCGAAAGAAACAGACCCCAACGAGTGCGTATGGAGCTGCAAAGACAAGCCGCCTAATGTAGAATGCGTAGCGTCCAGAGCGCGTGGTTGCAATCTCTCAACTGTACAGTTCTCCATCTTCCGGTTTCGCCTGCCGACTCGTCCGACTGAGTTTTCGACGGCGATTTCATTCTGATGCGTCGCAAATTCAAGACCCAAAAGGTAACACTCACTCAAGGGAGACAGCGAATGATTTGCGCTGCTAATGCTTAGTTTAGAAGAAAAACAGAGAGGTTAAGATAGGTTTCTAGACACAGGGATTCTAACTGCCGTCTTGCATGTTCAGAAAAGTAGCGTTAATCCACAGCGCCACAAACCTTTCTTTAAATTTATTGCCAAAAAAAAAAAACATACCGCATGTGCACAAGAACCGCCAGCCAACATGTGACTGGCGTACAAAAGCCGAAATTCTCTGTCTTTTAGGTTTCAATGTACTGGAACCAGTCGGGTGCAGGATCCTGAAGTTTGATTATTTCAGTGCATTTTGCAATCTTTTCATTAAAAGACTCTAAGTGGACGTGCACCCAGATCTGCGCGAGGCACCGCCATCCTGCTCCTCCATATACAATGCAATCCGAAAGACACGAGAAGGTCGTAAGGTACAATATCCTCGTTTTCAGTCGGGAGGTTTCTGACGCTATGGAGGTTGCGCCTCAAATCTTTCTTAATAGGCCTATTATGGCGGACGTCCCCGAAAACAACTGCGTCCCGGCAGTGCAAAAAAATACATGCTGTTGTTTCAGCCTTTTCAAACAGAAAGCAGTGGACTCCTCACGGCACAGATAATCCCTTCTCCTCTGCGAAACACGGCTAGAAAGAAAGGTTTTGGCTGCAGGAGAAAGTATGGCTCTCTTAACAACCCTTTTTAAAGCATCTTGTCCTGCACCTGCAGCGTATGTGGTCTTGCACAATGGTGGAGAGAAGAGTGACCCGCGGAGATCTTTTTAAAGGTGATCTCGAGTCCTTCCACTCAGATAACCAGAGGAAGGGCGTTTATACAGAAAATTACAGGATTGTACAGCTTCCTTTAGATATACCTGCATGGCTTCGTGAATACAACGTGATGTGATGACAAATTCAGTCAAAACACCGCCCAGACTCAATTGAATAAAACCACTTAAGAACGGGTCTCTAGCGTCCCCAACGAAAATAAAGCGGTTGACTAAATGTCGGACAAACAAATAACATGAACCAAGACCTCCATCGCGGACCCACAGAACTGATCGAAATGAGCACTCGTAATTGTGCACTTTTGCCCCAAAAGTTGTAGTTGGCTTAGGCTGGACCTACTTAAACCAGAAGTTGTGGGACTGTACCGTTGAGAAAACTGAATAATGCGTAGAGCACTCCGCAGCGCAGTACCCTAAAGGGAACGCGAGGGAAAGTACCCTAAAGGGAAAGGCAGCGCGAGCCACTGCTCTACAGCAAGCATACAGTTGTCGCCAAACAAACGGCTTCAAAATGGCCAGAAATGCGCTGGCAACGCCCGTAGCATATGAAGCCATCCTGCTATACGTCGCTGTAACAAGTTTCCAAAGGGCGCTGAAATTTCTTCATAATAGCCATTTCTTCGTTATCTCCACAGACGACCTTTCCAGTAAATAGCGTACACCGCTGCGGTTGCACTTGCAATGGGGCACACGGGCTGGAAGAGGACCTCGTCTCGCCGTCTAAAGGACCCCGTTCGCCATGAAACTTTAATGCGACTCCTTTATACATCGTGCGGCGACAAAGAGAGTACATTAAATTATTTCACCTCGGAAGAGCCGCGTTTTGCTACAAGCCGCGCAGGAAGCGGCCGCCGCGAACTGCCACTCCGAGCGAGCGAACAATGCGGTTGAGAATACCTTGGTTCAGGGTGCAGACACAAATGGGGATGGTCAAGTATTTGTGTTTAGGTAGGAGAAAAAGCTTCCTGTGGGAGCAACACATTGTTGCTACGTTGAAACGAGGAAACAAATTCATAGATCTATAGCCTTTCTTTTTAAGAAAAACCGCGCCTTCGTCTTTAGATCGATCACTTTTGTTTCTGTACACACCTGCAAGCTAAAATGAGGTTTAAATGCGCTGCTGAGCTCCGCACTGCATTCGCTTACTTTTGGCTGCAGGGATGGTGCCTGCGGCTCAATGATCTTGAGCTTTAGAACAAGTTCGCAGGCGTTGCAGCTGCGACAACCGCATTTCGAGTAGGCGCCAGGCAAGAGAAAAAAAAGGAAAGGTCTATGTAGAAACGTTTAAGCACCATCATAAGCCTGACTACGCCCACTGCAGGGCAAAGGCCTCTCCCACATCTCTCCAATTAACCCCGTCCTTCGCCAGCTGCGGCCTCCCTTTCCCCGCAATCCTCTCAATCTCATCCGCCTACCTAACCTTCTGCCGCCCCCTGCTACGCTTGCCTTCTCTTGGAATCCACTCCGTCACCCTTAAGGACAGTCGGTTACATTGCCTTCCCATTACATGGACTGTCCAAGCCCATTTCTTCCTCTTGATTTCGACTAGGATGTCATTAACTCTCGCTTGTTCCCTCACCCACTATGCTATTTACCTTCACTCATCCTCACACCGCCGCCGCGGTGGCTTAGCGGTTATGGTGCTCGGCTGCTGACCCGAAAGACGCGGGTTCGATCCCGGCCGCGGCGGTTGAATTTCTTTGGAGGAAAAATTCTGGAGGCCCATGTACTGTGCGATGTCAGTGCACGTTAAAGAACCCCAGGTGGTCGAAATTTCCGGAGCCCTCCACTACGGCGTCTCTCATAGCCTTAGCCGCTTTGGGACGTTAAACCCCATAAAACAAAACCATCCTCACACCCTTCCCTTTGCTTTGCTGGCTGCGCTGTCCTCAATTTAAGCTTAACGCTTTTTGATCGCGGTGTGAGTTAAAGAAAAATAACAAGTAGTGAAACAATAACAGCACAGCGCGCAACTAAGCTCATTTAACCCGCACTTGTAACCCTGGGACGTAAAAGAAAGCAATCATTGATTTTAAGGACTAATATTAGTGCTGCAAGGCGACGCTGTCTCAATTGTCAACACTCATGTTCGTCGATGCGTTCCTGAGGCAGAACGTAATGTGAGCTTATAGAGGGTGTTTCATCGAACACCTTTTGCAGTTTTTGAAAATAGGCTGAGGTAGAAGAACGCTTTTACGGCATAGCATTGCCGGAAAATAAAAAAAAAGCCCTCTACAAACTCAAAAAGACAATTTTTCAAAAATTCCTTAGGTAAAACACTCTGCGTGTACAGATGAAGTCTGCCTCGCTGTCATCCGAATTTTAAAAAAGCGGGACGCTGGAAACTAACACGGCTTCAACCCAGCAGGACATAGGCGCCACTACAAGGCTAATATGCACTGTATGCGTGAAGCTTTTCCTGTCACTTCAGCAAGACATCGGCGCACTGTATGGGAAAAGAAATCTGCCCCTTCGACAAGAAACAGCTGACACACCAAGGACATTTATCTGTCTATGTGCTATGTGATCAGTGTCACGTTATAACGTTGTTTCGGCGCATACTATAACCTGCGCCGGCCTCATATGATATGCCAGCCATCCAAAACAAGTTTCATAGGGCCGGACGACTTTAGACAATGAGGAGCAGACTTATACGTCGAAGGACCAGCTGCTTCTGAGCGATCCGATTCTTGAAATTAATGAGTAGTCGGGCGTGTGGCATGATTTTTGCCTCCTAGGATGTGAGACAATTTTCAGGAAAAGTGTAAACGCTCAGTCTTGTTTCAGGACTGTACCAATTCCAAATTCCATGTTCCGGCGTTTAACTGTTATCACTATGGAAGTTCCTTGCGCAGTAATCACTGCGCTCAATCAGTAGCGAGGAAAACAGAAAGTAACTTGAAATTGTTATAATTCTGATGTTCTAATACGGGTATTAGCATGGAAATTCCAGACCCTCATTAAACGTTAACGCTTGCGCTAATTACGAAATGCCTCATTTTCCATTCAGCTGAGTAGAGAAGACGGTCTTCATCGTTCATGCTGTTAGTATAAATTTTCTTTCATGTGTGTGCGCGGACAGAGACAGTGGTATTTGCATTAGGCCTAGCAAACTATTCCATTAAAAATAATGATCGCTAATGGCGATTTTAACTTGCAGTAATTATAGATTCCTCCTTCTGCCAATTTGTTTCTTTGTTTTCCGGCAGGAGGGGCGGGGGGATTTCAGTCTAGCGGTAACATTTGTTTCAATAATTCAGCGCTTTTATCCTGATCCTTGGAAGACTATATAACGCACGAAGTTAATGCTAACCTCTGTAAGACCCGCTCTCATTTTTTTTTTGTGAGGCGGTTAAGGTTCCGCAAAAAATGTCGTAGACTTTAATCATCAGAGCTCATGTTCATAAACAATGACACACTCAAGGCGATAATTTTGTGCTTTTCTGAACACCAGCCTAATTTTAGCACATTTGAAGGACGCTTAACTATATCCTCAACCAAATTACGAATGCTCTACTTTTAAGAGCTCGACGCATATAAAGGCCGAGTTCTCACAAGCAAACGTACCAAGGGCCAACAGGGCACCTGCAATCTGCACATGAATCTCACTGGGCACAATGAACCCTTTAGTCAGCAATATGTGACCCTGAGCGCACCTGCAGCAGGCAGTGGAAGTCGATGCGACGTATGGTAACAAGGTCCTCACATTTTTTTTTAAGGCGAAAGCCTTTAATAGCTCATACTCTGGGCCACGACTCCATTCGTCCGTCCATTACAGGTTTGTGATTTGTGGCGTTTAAAACAGATGGCGCCACCCATCCACGTGTTACGCCGACTTCCTGCCAATGCATAAGCAGTTCTCCTTGTCTAGCGTAAGGACGCTGGAGAGCGTTGCGGGAAAGGCTTTCGTCTCACCGCACTTTAGAACACCAAAGTGCCCCCTCAAAATTTTTTTTTATCTTGTGCCACCTGTCAAGTCCTACGAAACACCGCTGAATTCGACGACGCCTGCTCACGCTTGTAATGGCGTTACAATCCACTCAGAAGAGACAGCAAGAAAGCAACGACTGTAGACTCGTTAATAAAGGTTAGCGGTAACCTCTGGGGCAAATCTCCGATGTCCAGGGTAACCCACAAGACGTCATAGTAAACAGCGCTGGGCGGAGAGCAACCATGGAGAGGGGGTCAAGGACCATTACCGAGTGGCCGCTCCTGGGTCTTGGACGGCGTCCGGACGACGGGCAGGCTAGCGCGGGCCTTGGTGGCCCTGCGCAGGCCCGTGGCCGAGGTCTCCACCTCGGACATGATGCCCGGGTCCTCGTCGTAGACGCTGGCCGGCGGCTGGTACATGGGTGGACCCACCATGCGCCCGCTGCCGCCCACCGGCGCGCCCAGGTGACTCTGCGCCATGAAGAGGAGGAGGGAACACCGTCAAGAGAGGATGGTGGAAGGAAGGAAGGACTGGGGGCCTGTCGTCCCTAGATGTATAACGGGGGCCCGAACCAAAGTATGACCGACGAACAACGCCATATATCTCTTCTGACCAAAACCTGACATATGCCAGAGCGGGCTCTTACCCTCCGCAGTTATCGATGCCGCTGGACCTCGGGGGATTCAGTACGCAGATGATTTTACTCTAGTCTGATGGTACGCTTTCATGTCCACACGTGGGAACATGAACAGTTAAGAAGTGTGCTTCCCTTCGTACTGTCGCCAGGACAGGGTTGTCCCTTGAGTAGACAGATCTCTCCACTAAACTCATCACTATTTTTATTTAGTAAGGACTGATGAAAAACACAGGCCCACGAAACTGGCCGCATACATAATCAAGAAATAAACGCGTAGCTACAAGGCAGGCTAACTTGGCTACTACTAAGAGTGTGTTAGGGCAAAAGGCGAAGACAAAAAGAACATAGAAAAACAACCCCCCCCCCCCCCACACACACACACACACACGCGCGCGCGCGCAGGCAAACACACACGTCTTTTCGTCAAGCTCTCTCCCCGCCGGGAAGTCGAATAACTTCTTTAGATACAGGAGTTTTTCCCTACGCAAAAGGAATCTTAATAAATCCATCTGAAGCGCATCATACCGTGAAAACCGCAGTGATGAACTGTACGACCGTACAGTTACGAAGTTCAACGACTTCTCTACGCCTCTTATCCTCTAATCTCTATCAGATACAATCCCCCTCCTGCGGTACTGTGCCCACGCTCCATCATCTTGTCTGGGCTTGCCCCGATCCTCCACAGAGGTCCCGCAGAATGGCGCGGAACTCCGGATGGCATTTTGGTTCACTGAAGTTATTTCTCTCTTTCTCTCTACAACTTTTGTGGACAGCCAGTCCCGGCATATCGGCATGACATTACGCAGGCAGCGAAACATTGTAGAGAAGGACGTGGCGTTCAGTGTATCCTTTCTGTTCTTTCGCATTTGCAACTTCCTTGGATAGCCGCCCACGGGTTTCCGCAAACACATATAGATACGCAGAATTAATGCAACAGCATTAGAATGCACATTCCGCAAAAACAGCGGCGTATATATCACGAAATTCGCTGACTGGTCGAGAGAGGTCTCGTGGTGTTGTGACGTCATCAGAAACTTCCCAACCTGTGCAAAAAATTACACAGAAACATCAAAGTAGCAGCAGTGGTGTTCTCTAATGCTGTCGACTGACTTAGGCAGCCGCCAAGTTTTTCGTGCTACAGTTCACGGGAAAAAAAAGATGGGTAAAACGGAAATAAGCCCATCGTACTATCACCGTCAATTTCAACGCGATCAAGACAATACAAACCCGACAAGCGAAACGAGAACATCTTTGTTGAAGAAGACAATACTACCATGGTTTATTTTCACTTCGAACACGAGACGACAGGGCTTTCAAAGTGTCAAGCCCACTTGTATTTCCTCTTGAGGAACTATTTTTGCGTGTTTATTTTTGCGTTACCGCCCTCTTGACAGTTCTTTCGACGCTGATGACAGATCCCCACCGTCCGATGAGTTTTCCTTTAGTGGTAACGCTTCCAAAATACTCAGTGTTTTCTTGCTCACGAAAAAAAAAAAATGTCATCTGAGTTGAGTTGACGTAGTTGTTAGCTACGATAGAATTAGCCTTGCAATTATCTCCCCAGAAAAGAGTAGACAAATCTTAATATATCTTCTCTCATCGTCTTCGCCACAGAAGAGCTCGGCCTCCGTTTGCCGCCTATATATTCGTCCCATGGACTTTACTGTAAGTATGAGATTGTTGTCCAAGCAGGAAGAAATATATATCAGAGCTTCGCACAAACAGGAAATAATTTTTACCCGGTGCTCAGGTGTTGTTGTCGGGCAAACTTTGACAGTGCTTATACGATTGACATTACCTCTGACAGTCCTTAATTGCGCCCCATCAGAGCATTTTGAAAACGTTGCCTACTCGAAACGAACCAGACAGCTGGGTGACCAGTCTGTCTGGTGTGAATGCTGAAGCGTGTCATGACTGCTGACACTTTTTCGCCCACCTTTCTGGTAGGAGAAACTGGTTTCTCTTATGCTGACTCCTGCTCTTACTTACTTCTGAGCATATTCTGGCCCAATCAAGCAGAGCTCAGGCGACCCACAGGTCTCCACCCGGAAGAAGGAAGCGACGAAATAAAAATAAACATCTATAAAAGAAGGCAGTCACTAGAAGCGCCTCGGACGGCGTTTCGAAATCGAGACTGCGCTCCGTGCCTCGCCCCCTCCTTTTGCCCGTCCCAAGTGAGTTCGGCGCTCCATCTTGCTCGGAGCATGTGATCAATACCGCGCCAGCGACCATTTCTCGTACGCACGCCGGGCGTCAACGAACCTCGCCAGAAGCGTGCTTCAAGAGTCGCTCGTGTGACTGCAGCGTCCAGGGGCAGAAATAAGTCGTTGGAAGAATATGCGGGGGTCCGCGGTGCTAAGAAACGCGCATGTCGAAGACACGATACCAGGCAGCTGGGCCCGTAAGGCATGTCTAGAGCTTGCCAGAATGCCTGATACGCGATGACAACATGCACATGTGGTTTAGCTGAAGCTACATATGACACTCCTCTGCGATTATGCCAGTATCTGGACGACAATGACAGCAGGTTAGTCTCGCATCGGCCAGTCTGTAAGCAGAAGGATGAAGTTCCGGAGGAAACAACACTCTGCCTCACGACAGAACAACGGCGAGGATTTGACTTCTATGTACAAATCGCAACGTCAACGCTTAAGGTGTACACACCTGTCACACGGATGAGGATAACCCTGCCAACTTAGGGGAAGGCACGTCGCCAAGTAAATCCTTGTAGGCCTGACATTCAGCGTGTTTGACGTTTATCTCAACGTGGCAGCCTTAGTTGGGGAAGGTTCGTACAGGTCGGCAGCCTTCGAGACAGTGACATCGTCGGGGAGGGAACACTTTACCGCACTAACCAGGCCTCATGGCGGCGCCAGTCAGCGCTGGTTAGGGAAAAGATGGACGCGGTACTCTACGGGGGTTCGCGGCCAAGACAAGCGAGTGTGGTACCTTGGCAGGCTTGGCTGACGGCGCGACGCCCGTGGCGCTGGCGGGCCGGGCCGGGTAAAAGGCCGTCACGGCAGCTGTCTGCGGGGGCTGCGCGAGCATAGCAGCCCGAGCGCGCTGGACGCCGTGCGCGCACCCTTCCGCCGGCCGGCGGGGTGTGCCACTGGTGTTCCAGCGCCCCAACGACGAGGCTAGCCGGCCCGCCGGCCGGACGGCAGGGGGAAGACGGCAGGGAGGTGGGGAGCGAAGTCGCCGTCTGGCGCGAGTCCTCCTCCCCAATCTTCCCCGGCCAGTCTGTGTATACGCTACGCACGCGGTTCTCCGCCGACGCGGCTCGGGCCTGCGCAGTGTGTCCGCTGCCGCGATCGATGCCCCCTGCGCTTCTTCTGTGCTGGCTTTGAAAGCGCGCGCGCCTGTCGCGGGAACGTGGTGGCGATGGCAGCTGCGGCGCAAGAAGCGGCCCGAAGGGATCCGGGTCGCGGCTCGGCCCCTGTGTTTCTCGAAAGAAAGCGCGAAGGTCGCGCGCATGGAGCAGGCCACGAATCTGGAGCAAGGATAACCGGGAGACGGCGGCCGTGGGAGCGAGACCGGAGCAAGACAGATGCCGGCGCTGTTTGCAGTCGATGGGGAAAGTTTGGGAAGGACGACACGCCGCTGAAGGCCGTCCTCCTTCGGGAGGCTGAGCGAAGTGGCATTGTTTCGCTGGAAAGCTTGTGGTGTTGCTTCGATTTAGCACTTATTAACCACCACCGTAGGAACTTGGAGGGGTCAAGGTCATTTGCTACTAAGGTTCCGCGAAGGCTAGACAAGGTTGCTGTGGGCGATTCTTGCGCGAACCCCTTCATCTATACCAGCTAAATTCTTGGCTACAGTTTCACATTTCCTGTTACCATGAAGTACACTGAAGATGCAGGCGGGTGTGCCGGAAATATGACCTGAGGGTAGCATACTATTCATTACTACAGATGTTTAGGATCTGCTCTTGTGCTGCGATTTCCTGGAACTTCGATGAAAGATGGCGGTACATTTTAGGAAGTAGATAGAGATGTGTACTCTTACGATCGGCCATCTAGACCCACGTGGAGCGACTAGGCTATAGTATTTCTTCGGAGACAGAAAAAAGCACATATAGCAACAAGATGCTCTATAGCTAATCGTCGCAGCAGGTTCCTCCCACCTGGTGGTGCAGATTAAGCCGGGATGTGACTAAGCCACGCCTGTCATTCGTGAAACAAGTTTGCGCACATCCTGCCCTGCAGAAAACTGGGACCTGTATCTCCTCTCTCATCGTGGCGCCACTGAAGAAATCTTCGCCCAGATGTCCCGGCGGGACACTATACTGGTGAAGACTGGGAGGCAGCCATCTCGGAACCCTATTCCACCGGTGGAATTGCATCCACTTTGGAGACCATTACGGACCCTTCAGAGATGCTTCCAGAACCTTGTCACCTTTTCTCTTAATCGACAACATGCTACCGACAGCAACGTAAATATCTGTGCATAAACCATGTTTCTTGTTCATATCCTGAACGATGCCCCTCCATAGTCTCGTCTCCGTCGTCACCACGCCGAGAAGATCTCAGCCCGGAGCTGCGATTGTATCTGCACGGATATCTGGCGTCTCATCTGGGTCGCTCTGTTTCCTCCTCCTTTTCTGCGCTTTTTACGATGGAATGAACTGCTTATCGCACAAATACACTTGCACCACATGCGGCTCCGTTTTAGAAACTGACCTATCAAATAACAAAGCCAGCCAACGAGAGGTCGGGCAAACCTGAAGGGGGCCCTCCGCAAAAAGATTTGACCGCTTCCTGGGAAACGAATATATATTTTTTTCTTGTTTTGCAGCAGGAATTACCGCGGCGCATGATAAAAATCTGAGGCCCCAACCCTGTGGATTTTCTTACTTTACGCTTGCTTCTTTGCTGGAGCAAATAGAAGAATTGCGTATTACCCGTGGAACAGCGAGCAAAGGCGGATATATGGGTCAGTCTCGGGGCGGGCTGTCCTATTTGCACAATGCATTTAGTAGACGTTTTCGGCGGAAAAATGGGGTCAACACGCTTTTCCTATGTCAAATTTCTTGCCCGACCCGCTCGATAGGGAGTAGTGCAGTAGCTATTTCTGAGAGAAACATCAAAATGTATTTTCCTTCGTCTCCTTTTGCGAACTCATTTGAATATTTCTCGATGTTTACTAAAAGCAAAAAAAAAATGTACGAAGGCGACATCGTGATCGTCTTTCTGATGTTTCTGGTCATTTCAATGAACGAGCTACGAGTACCACGAGCGGCGTCTTTTTTAGGACGCTTGTAAGGGACCCGTACCCCGCTTATTCAATCAGGCACGAAAGAATCGACGAGGTCGCGAATTTTTCAAACAGCCTCCAGATGCGAACGCTCTACAACGCCCGGAAGAACGCTTGATGATGCGCACCGCGCAGATGATGGAAAATACCATATTCTGGTATACGTTCCACAGGCCAAATTTTCCAAATTTTCGCTGAAAATTCTTCGCTAATTTTTCGCAATCGGTACACAGCCCGAATTAGCAAGGTCTGCAACCAGCGCATGAAATAGGTATGTTCGCAAGAGACGAGAATATGATGCCATATTCGTCAATGCTGGGGAAAAAATTTACCCAGTAGACTCTATACCAGAATTTGCCGTAGTTCACAGCACGCCGCTTATTCTCGGCTCGGCCTTATTCGGCATTTTCTTTTGTTTGCTTTTAATGTGACAGCCTTTAGAAGCCCCATGCGGCCAATATGCGTCGTCGGTCCTAAAATTGCCCCATTGGCTGAAGAGAAGTGACGTCATCAGAACGGATCATTGCCACTGGCTGGAGGGAAGCGACATCAACAGACTAGAAGTGACGTCACTTACTGCAATGGTATCAACAGCTAACAACGCTGCCGCATTGTGAACTCATGGAAATTAGGTGTCCCTGTGACTTTTTTTTCTTTTGCCTCTTTCATCATCATCAACCTTTTACAAAGTCTATCCCGTTTGTTCACCTTGTCTTTCTACCTTATGTTTTTCCAGTCTCAGCATAGTTCAGGTGCTCACTACTCAATGAGAGCAAGTTTCAAATTCTGTGGCCATTCATGCCCAATCTTCACTTCGAACGGCCACTACTGCAACTGGCGTGCTAACAGGCGAAGTTGCCGGTTTGGTTTGGTTTAGGGGGTTTAGCGTCCCAAAGCGACTCAGGCTATGAGGGACGCCGTTGTGAAGGGCTCCGGAAATTTCGACCACCTGGGGTTCTTTAACGTGCACTGACATCCCACAGTACACGGGCCTCTAGAATTTCGCCTCCCTAGGAAATTCGACCGCCGGGCCGGGATCGAACCCGCGTCTTTCGGGTCAGCAGCCCAGCGCCGTAACCACTGAGCCACCGCGGCGGGAAAAGACCAAGTTGCGGCGCACCGCGTTTAATCCACCGACAAAACAGAAGCGCCTTGGAACCTGACGCAGTCCTGACTC
Organism: Amblyomma mixtum; assembly: GCF_055824585.1. NCBI lineage: Eukaryota > Metazoa > Arthropoda > Arachnida > Ixodida > Ixodidae > Amblyomma > Amblyomma mixtum. The sequence goes on along the minus strand of NC_143016.1, from coordinate 163,152,357 downwards.
AGCATGGCGTGTCGTAGACGTGCCTTGCAGGCCAGCACTAGGCGATAAGAGAGCCGCCGCGGTGGCTCAGTGGTTACGGCACTCCGCTGCTGACCCGAAAGACGCGGGTTCGATCGCGGCCGCGGCGGCTGAATTTCGATGGAGGCGAAATTCTAGGGGCCCATGCACTGTCCGATGTCATTGCACGTTAGAGAACCCCAGGTGGTCGAAATTTCCGGAGCCCTCCACTACGGCGGCCCTCATAGCCTGAGTCGCTTTGGGATGCTAAACCCGTATAAATCGAACTAACTTTCTTGACGTTCGGACGACGTCGACAAGGTCGGACGGTATGCTTTGTCAGAGTCGAAGTGCACTTCACCCTATCTTTTGCAAAAAGCGGTTCTGTTCCTCTTTACGCAGAGGGCTTCTGGGACGGTCAAAGCGTCGCCTCTTCATGGGCCCAAGAGCTGCACAGCTGCATAATCCGGCCAGGGTTCCAGCCAGCACCGGCCTAACATTTATGCCGTTCTATTTCAGCCAGCTGGGAAAGACGAGGCCATGAGTCAGCCCCTTACCAAAAAGTGGATGGAGAGCAGAATGTCCTCGAGAATCCGTCGGTGTCCATAAACCCGAGTATTGTATCGCACCGCCCCATCAACCCGTTTAGCGCTGACGAACGAGGTAGTTGAACAACCGGCGAAGCTCGACCATACGCTAATGAAAGAGACAAAAAAAATATCCGACTTCCTGCCTAGCCCAAGAGCGGAAAATAGACAGTGATAACGGCAGTGGCCACACATTCTCAGCTGTATTCGTTCTCAGCGGATGGCCCACAGAGACGGTGATGCCATGAAGTGGGACGTGTCGCGTCGCGAATGGAGGAAACCCCAGAGAAATTGGGTCAGGAAAGTCACGCTGCAAAGCGGAGAAACAGTGCCGCTGGAAGATGAGAGGTATACCACTTGCCCCTGTGTGCGCTCCTGTGCCACCGCTCTGTCCCCTATAGCTGGGTAAAAGTCGAGAAAGAAAGCGGCTTTTCCTCGTCAAAGGACCCCCCTTCCAGCCAATGGCGTCGGCCGATTCTCATGACCCTGCTAGCATGGCAATGCAGGGGGTGGCAGGTAAAGGTGACAGTGCCCTGCATGAAATGTCAGATATAGCGCCTTCCTTGTATTGTCACGCTAGCAGGTTCATGATAATCGGCCGAAGCCATTGACTGCAAGAGGTCCTTTGATGGGAAAAGCCGCTGTTTTATTGACTTGTATCAGATTACAGTAGTAGCAGTAACGCCCAACAGGACACACTACCGGGTCATCCACTAGTGCGTCACCTTGAAAGGGTAAACGGAAGAACAGGGTGGGAGAACACACGCTCACTGCTACAACAAGTCGTGTGGTGATATAAAGTGTCACCCGAAAGAGCTTGTTTCGTCTGGTCTTGTTTTTAAGCAACAGAGACAGAATCCTTTTGGGAGGAAACAGACGATGGAACGTGCGCTCGCCAGTGGTCCCGACTACCAAATACTGAGACGCTGGAACAGTGAACAGTAAATATTGGACACTCCGAAACAACAGAGAGAGGCTTAGCGTACCGCGATCTGCGGTCGCTTTTGCGACCCGAATCACCGCACCGTTAGTGCGCACGCGCTGATTGGTCCTGCAGCGGCAGGCGTGCGCGCAGCTGGATAGGGTGTCCAGGTGCGCCCTCTTGTCCCCGCTGCACCAGAGGGCGCATCGACGAACCCTACGGCTGGCCGACAGTTGACACCACCTGGCGTCCTCGGAAAGATCTGCGCATGCGCAGTGGCTGCCCTCGGTAGCGGAAGCGGCCGCGGATCGCGCCACGCAAAACCTCCGCAATGCCTCTCGATGTAAGGTGCTTATATTCTAGTTTGCAATTTCTTTCCTGATGTTTGAATGGAATCTATAACAGTACACATGACCGCTGTCTTAGAAAGGTGCTTTTAGTCCTCCATACGAAATTTTACGTTTGTGTTTTCTCCCCGACTGTCATTATCCTTTGTACTGCAATTCGAATGTCTGTTTTTTTTTTGTGTGTGCTTCATCCGACGTGTTGTTCCTCCCGCGGTTCTTGAGATCAGTTTGCTGTCGCCGACAAGAGCCTCATTATGGTTTCCAATATCCTTGAATAAAAAAAAAACACCTAGTGGAAAGAGACGGATTCTTCGACGCATGAACGATTACGAGGGCGAACGTCTGACTCACGAATGCCGGCCCGCAGGAAATCCTACACACTGGCGTCACCCTATAATACGGTATATATTCTATAGCCTCAATCGCCTGCAGATGTGAACTCGACCAAGCTACTTTTGTAGGCATTTGTCTGTTCTTCTCTTACTGGAACACACATGCACACGCACGCACGCACACACACGCACGCGCGCACACACACACACAACACACGCACACACACACACACACACACACACACACACACACACACACACACACACACACACACACACACACACACACACACACACACGCACGCACACACAATTTTGAAAAATAGGCTTTATAAGTTAGAATGGCGCTTTTTTCGGCATAGCATTGTCAGCGGTGTAGTGCATCAGAATACAACTATGACGTGCTAACTAGCTGGGTGGTTAACTAATACTGAAAGTTAACTTTTAACTATTGCTGTTAGGTTCATTAATCATTGAGAGGCGTGTAGCCCACGGTAAGTAACATCCATATCAGATATTATAATTTCAAAAACGCGGTTACCCTCGGCTCTGTAGCTAAAGAAATGATGGCTACATCGCGCCAAAATGCATGTGCTTTGTGGCTACATCTTTTCTGTCTTCGTGATGAAGAAGCTCCTCCTTCAGAAGGCCTTTAGCTACGCGGCCTGGCCTCAAACGTCTACAGCCAGAACGCTGATCAAATACACGGCAGCTCATTCTTGATAGCTTTCATTCGCTACCTTCTGATTTATCATCACCATATCATAAGTCCTGATTATATGAACTGCAGGGCAACGGCTTGAGTTCAGTTATTTCAATGTAGTTGATTTCCAGAAAGTATCTGGAGGTTTGGTTTCGTTTTCGGGGTTTAACGTCCCAAAGCAACTCAGGCTGTGAGGGACGCCGTAGTGGAGGGCTTCGGAAATTCCGACCACCTGGGGTTCTTTAACGTGCACTGACAACGCACAGCACACGGGCCTCCAAGATTTCGCCTCCATCGAAATTCGGCCGCCGCAGCCGGGATCGAAACCGCGTGTTTCGGGTCAGCAGCCGAGCACCATAACCACTGAGCCACCGCGGTGGGGGTATCTGGATGGTTTTCTCGGCTAAAATGGAGGTCCCGGAGACCATTACATGACAGTAATGGTTTACAAGATTATTTAAAACAGGTATCGTACCAATAATTGCAGATAAATAACAAGTTGAATTAGAAATTCAGATCATTAAAAATACTACATTAAACATATCAGTTAAATACAATACATCAAAGCACATTTCAAGAATAATTTGCCAGAACTTATGCAATACGTTTACATTACAAAAATACAAAACAAAACAGAAGTCAGTAACCAAGTGAACAGAAAAAAAATTATGACCAGAACATGATAATTTCAAGACAACAGACGTCAAACCACTTCGTGCTACGCTAATGCGTGTGCGAATTGGTTTATTCAAAGTGTTTAATGTAGTACCACTAATCTCATAGTAACCCTTGCCCTGCATCAGGTGCGGACTCGGTATCCAAGCAAACTGTCCTAACTTCTCTGCCCATCTAAGTCTGTACTTTCCTGCTACTTTTTTTGCTTTCGGTATCCACTCTGTCGCTATGAAAGACCATTGGCCACCTCCTCTCCCCCATGGGAGTTATTACCAGCAGTGTGAGCTAGTACTCTTTTCCTACTTCTTAACGTTACCCCTATCATTTTCCTTGCTACAGGCCTCTGCGCTGATCTATATTTAATTTCCTACCTTTCGGTTAGCTTCCAAGTTTGGTTACCATAGGTGAGTACTTTAACTCACTATAAGTACAAAATCATGATTGCAGCTATTTTCAGCGCATCCTAATGCTCCGTCAGAACATATTTTTTACATGAAGGTTCCAGGATGATGATTTGATTTTAATGGTTCGAGGGTAGCTTGGCCAAGAAGCCTCGTAGCTAATGTGTTGGGTTTGCACAAGTTGGGGTCAACGACCCTTTTCTACAAGCAGTTCGCCTCAAAGAGTGGCGAGCAGCAGGAGGGGGAAATGATTGTACTCACTGGAAAACCGGTGGGTATCTGACTTTTGTGTCAAGGCCGTGAGCCGGTTCAGTATTAGGTGTATACATTATAAATATATCTCAAAGAAGTGCCCCCCTGACTACATAAAAATTTCACAAAATAAAATAAACTTGCAGTTAAATACCTAAAAAGCCCATCTCCAAGCCGCCGGGGGGTTAAAACTAGACGCGCTAAATTCTTCTTCTTATGAGATAGCGTCAGAGTTGACGTCAGGCGCAAAATCCGCCGTCAGATGTCACGAAAGCTGCTGATTGGCCGACAGAGGGCAAGCGACCTTGTGACATCATCACAACCTGCCCACCGTGGTAGGTGGCAACCTGGCAACCGGACTGTGAGCAACATCCCCGCAGTAGCAGGTGGCAGTTGAATTAATAATTGGTCGATAGTGGTCACTTGATCTTCTGACGTCATCACAACCTGCTCACCGGGTTGTGAGCAATATAGTTCCTAGATAGCAACTTAGATAGCGTTAGAGCTCACGTCAGGAGAAACCTTGTCACGAAATTCGTTGACCGATCGAGAGAAATATGACGTCACAAGGCAACATGACCCCAAAAGAAGGGGAAGCAATCACGGGCCTCTACACAGAGGAGGAAAATAAAAAACTGCGTAGAAATCGATAACTGAAACATAGTGCATCAACTGTGATTAGTAGACGGACGGACCAAGATGGATTAGTAGACGGAGATGGACTAAAATGGATTAGTAGATGGATTGAAATAGATGAGCAGATCAAGAAAGATTAGCAGTTTGACAAAATTCAATACCTAATACTATCGGATTTCACCCACAAGATGGCTTAAGCTTGCCCACAGCTTTTTTTTTTTTTTAAGTTTACAGCAGTTTCTGAGCGCCGACTCCTCTTGTGGTTAGTCGAACCATGCCCGTTCTTCGCGCGATTAAAACTCTGGTGACACATGGCAAAAATGTATACTCGCGGGCAGAAGAATACGGACCACGCTTCGGCGGTAAAAATCTTCTGCGCGTTACCTAGCAAAAAGTAATTTATGTCTGATGCATATAAAAGTAATATTTACTTTTACTCTTGCATTTCAATAAAAAGCAGCAAACATTTCAATTTGTGGTACGAAACATGACAGAAAAGTTTCAACACGGGAGCTTGGTCCATATTATTCTGTCCACGACTGTGCGGCCTAGGGCGCCAAAGCTACGAACTCAATTACCACCGAGAACCAGTACTAGGCGGCGAGTTAGGCCCACTGCACTAGGCGGCGAGTTAGGCGGCGTGTTAGGCCAACTAGACAATTAAGTTTAAGTGGTTACGCGTCATTATTAGCCTGAAGTGCGAACAGGCGGAGACGAAAGAAACACGAAGACACAAAAGCGTTCTCGTGCGCCTTCACCCCCCCCTTTTGTCACCGTCTGCTAACGCTCGAGGCTAATAATGAAAGCACTCCAACTCGCCCAGTACATACATCCTCTCGCAGTTCAGCCTAAAACAGTTAAGCCGACTGCAGCTCCAGCAGAAGGATCCCACTTTCTTTCCCTCTTTCCACAGAGAGAGAGAGAGAGAGAGAAAGCAGGAACCAGACTTCGCGGAATTCGCTAGCCGGCTTCAAAATTTCCCTAAAAGCCGAATCTGGCGCATTCGCTCCAGCACAGCTGGCTCCCAACTGGCATGCTCCAAGTTGTACCCGCGATTAAGCCCGTGCGAACGACTGCACTCCCCCCCCCCCCCCCCATTCGAAACGTTCACTGTGGAGAGCTCAGTTTCGCCACGCAGTTTTATCTACGAGGAAAACGGAAAACAAGAACAACAAAAAAAAGGTGGGGGGGGAGGGAATGGAAGAAGGGCATGTCGATGCATTCAGAGATGCTGTTTCCAAGCACGGAAAATGGAAGCGTCATAAAAAGACAGTCAGAGTTCTCTACTCTTCTTCCGGTCATACATCAGTAGAGCTATAGAGGGACGAAAGGCTGCCCACCCTGCGTGCGGGCGACGGGAGAGAAGCTCTGCTCTGTTCCCCGATATATCCTGTTCTTACTGTATGTAGGCTTCCTTCGCCCCAGCGTCATCGCAAAAAGAACGCGTCAAAAGCGCGGAAAGCCGACAAAATGAGAGAATGAAAAGCAGAGCTACCGTCCCTTCGTTACGATTAGTGCCCCACAGCCAGAGCAAGGACACGCGTGCGCATCCAATCTTCCTCGCCGGCCCTAAGTCGGTCTCTGGAGCAAAGCGCCGGAACCGACGGCCGAATACCATCTCCGTGCCTCGGTGCGCGAATGCGCTACGACCAAGCCAACAAAGAAAACGTTGTCTGCGCCGCGCATAATTACGGCCGTGTTTTGCTTTATTTTCTATTCACGCCCCTTAGATCAACACGGTTTGCATCGGAAGATACCTACTTCCCGCGGCATCGCGCCCAGAAGCGCTGATATGCAAAGAAAACACGCTGTTTCTTCCCGGCTCTGTACGGTCCCGCGAGAAAGCCGCGTTGAAAGCGCTTGAATAAGCTGCGTTATTTAACTTTCTTTTTTTCCATCTGTCATCCCCCCCGCTGGACTAACGAGATTAACGATTTTTTTTTTAGCCTACCAATAAAAGACGGTGTTGCCACGAGCTCACTCATGGATCCCAATAAATGAACAAAAAAAGACAGGAACTGCAGTCACCATAAAGGCTGAATTTTGTTTTCAGTATCGCCGCAGTGATAAAATGATGAGCTTCACGCTGATTATATTTGCCGCCTAAGTTTTACTTGCTGCAAACAGGTCAGCGCTCCGCCGTCACACGGAAGGCGTGGAGTACTCGAGCAATTTGCCTCTGCAAGAGACTCGGCAGCGAGGAAGGAAATGAAATATTCAGGGCCAGCGCGCGTGGCACCGAAACGGCTGTGAGCACGCGATGTTGTGTAACTGACGAGGAAACGTAAGCACTACGCTGTAAGTGAACGGCGGATTCATGACGCTGCAAAGAACAGCTGCAGCACTCGAACATTCTCCCATTTTGCGCAAGGTGGTACGTCAAATGGTTCGGTTTGGTTTGGTTTATGGGGTTTAACGTCCCAAAGCGACTAAGGCTATGAGAGACGCCGTAGTGAAGGGCTCCGGAAATTTAGACCACCTGGGGTTCTTTAACGTGCACTGACATCGTACAGTACACGGGCCTCTAGAATTTCTCCTCCAAAGAAATTCTAGCTGCCGCGGCCGGGATCGAACCCGCGTCTTTCGGGTCAGCAGTCGAGCACCATAACCGCTGAGCCACCGCGGCGGCCGGTACGTCGAATGAACTATGCTAATATAAGAAGAAAACCTCCTGTACGATAGGACGTCAACACTCGATGAGGCAGTAACCAAGGCAGCGAAAGCGTTGGCCAGTTGTACTTGGTAATTTATCAACCTGCAAGCGATGTGCCACCCCCCACTTTCCTTAAGGAAAAAAATCCGTGTCCATGTTGTGAATGCTCCAAGAGGAACCTGCTGCTGTCATAGTGGTTCGTACGAACCTTTCGTGGTTATTCAGGACGTTCAATGCGAACCGTTCATGACATTTTTCAGAGAGAGAAACAAAGAAATAATTTGAAAGAGAAACGTAAGCAAGACTAAGCAAGCGGCTAATTTTGTGCACGAAGTTCCCAGTTCGCCTAAGGCGCGTGGCCTGGCTGGTGCGTAATGGTTGTTGGTCAAAATGGGTTTCGCCATTTGTAACGACAGCCTTTCACAATATACCGCGAAAGATGAACAGTCAACCTCATTCGCGGAAACACGCACAAAAGCATGTTACTGAGTTATTCAGGCAAACGAGTATATCGGCACAATACTGAGTGACGAAGCGAGTGGTTATCGTTGATGAACCGATCGATTCACTGCTTTCTTGACCAGTGGCTCGCCATATCGATTAGTTGCGCAACGAAAGAACCCAGTCACATATGTTTGCCCCGTGTGCTACAACAGAACCACTAACCGGTAGCCTCGAAAAATAAAAAGAAAACTTGCCCGTACGCAACGCTTATGATTGCAGCCATAATATGGAATAAAAACACAAGGACAAGCTCGGTTTACTTTTCGCATGTGCTCCGCTAACATCGCACACCGTCCGCTCCCGAGAGGCGCCCGCTCTTCCAGACGCGAGCGGCGGGCAATTAAAAAGGGCCGCGCTCAGCACCACCTTTTCTTTTCCCTTCCAGCCCAGCGCGCGCGCGCGAGCCGTCCGACGACGGAGGGTGCCTATGTTTGCTCTTCTGTTCTCCTCCCCTTGTCTCTTGCTCGTGGCAGCGACTACAGAGCCGTAGATGGGGGCCGCCTAATAAAAGCGCATGGCGCGGCCAATTTTCTCGCCAACGCCGCCGCTTCAGCGAGCACTATGTGGGCAGCTCCCAAAACGGGCACTTCCATTTCGGGACGAAAGTGGAGAGAGGCGGCGGCGAGGGGGAAAAGCGGCGCTTGAGCTCGCCCTGTCGTCCCTTCCCAGCGCGTTTCCTCCCTCTCTCTCCCTCTCGCTCTCTTCGAAGACGCTCGCTCGAAAAAGCGCCGCTCCCTTCATACCCTCTCCCCCCTTTCTTCCTTTTTTGGCGCACTCTGCTGTTGGAGATGCTTGTCCAGCTACGGGACTAGCGTTCGCTTTGTGGCTGCTTCACTCAGCTGCTGCGGAGAGTGGATGACGCAGCTGTGTACCTGCTAGCTCTCGCACTTGAACCGCGAAATGGAGTAAGAGATCATACACACTGCGCAGTAGCGGTGTAGCTGGCATAGGGATCGCAGGCGCCCCTTGCGTGGGTCGCCTCGGAGCATTGTTCGCACGTGTGCTCGAATTGAATGCGAGACAAGAAAAAAAATAGATTGTCTCCTAATAGCTGGCGGAGGTATTTCAAGACGATCTGGAACTCTCTCACCGTCGGTGTGGCGTCAACGCCCGACGAACACTCCGTTCTCGCGAGAACGCTGTCTCCCGAGAATAAGCCCTGTTTCGCAACCACCCGCCTGCACCTGCTGGTTCACATAGCCGGAGGACGGCGATTGGTTATACCAGCGAAGGCAGAGGTGCAGTGAAAAGGGGTCGGGCAACAATGAAACACCGTTCGGTAACAGTGCAGCGGCTAGGTTCAGATATGAAAAAAGACGGGGAAGTTATAAGAGGAGCGTCACCAGTGACTTAATAACAAAGAAAAATGGCTGTTCCAGATGTGACGCAGATGCCGTGTGCGAGCAATTTCGTGTCGTAGTAGAGTAATACTCTGTTCACAGATAGTGATTGAAGCACCTTTTGCTACCTTCTTCCTAAAAACATTGTGAAGGGTTTAGAATTGAAGCAGTGCTACGTCAACATACCCAGTGGAGATGGTTACAAAGAAAAAGATCCATTTCATATGTCTTCGGTGCTTAGCGCACACACATTTTGCATGCCACAATGCCTCGCACCTAATACAGAGACAGCCATCGAAGAAGTGCATTTAAAATGATACGGTTGTATGCAGCAGATCCGACCAAATCTTTCTAGCAGATGCACCTCTAAAATCAGCGGCTTATTAAAAATCCGGCCACTTTTTCAGCTAATCAATTTTTTAATTGGTTTTCTTTTCCAAAACTGTATTTCGGTGTTCTGCCTCCCCCCCCCCCCCCTCTCCTTCATTCATATTTAAATTGCTAGCACGTCATGGAACTCCATGAACTCATGAACGTTTAGCGCAGTGGTTTCGTACGGACAACCAGGGGCCTGAGTGTCCCAGATCCCATGGTCATTAAAGTTATTCCTCTCTCTCTCTATCGTAGTGTGCCAATATGAGCTTTTTTTGAAATTATCACCAACTTCCTTATTAATTGCGAGGATAATTATATAGGAGTTCGTTGCCTTACTCGCCCTGTATTTCATCCATGTGCGAGTACTGGGAGCGAATGCAAATGAGCAATTTACCGACCATGGGGTTCAAAACCGTCCCTACAATGTGGGATAAATGCCCCAACGAAGGTGGCCTAATCTGCTTCCTCGTAAGAAGTACATGTCGCAATCCTGGGCAGTCGACAAAGCATGCTGCTCCGTCGAGGAGAGCTGCGATTGAAAACAAGGACGGGGTCTTGTTTTTGACAACTGTTTTTCCCCATTGACGTAGTGGTCAGCTGAGTCGGCCAAGTGTACTATCAACAGGCGTGACGTCACAACTAGGGGCGAGCAATGGTGCAGGGTACAAAAAATGGAACAGAAAAAAAAAACTAGCTGAGGTTTAGCTCTGGTTAAACCGGGCAAGTTGCGTAAGCAAGCAGCAACTGTTTTGCCCTAGGCGAACGCGCGTATTTATTCCCCGTTTCCCTCCCGCTTCCTCTCTCCACATTCCGACACATGGGTCGAGAGCGCGCGACTAGGCGCGCGGCAGCGGCGCAGCGACGGTCCTGCCGCCTGGTGGACGCGGCTGAAACGGTTGCTATGGCAACGGCGCTCCATCTGTCTGACCTCGGCCACCACCGGGAGCTACGCGACGGCTCGAAACCTGGCGTAGTATTGCTTACGCAATAAGAAAACTTGACTAAACATCCTTTCTTCTTTCTGGTTTACCTCTTTCTCTCAACTTGGCGGAGGACTGGAGTGGGCAAAGAGGGGGATAGGGCGTAAGCGGGGCACATCAATCTTTGTTACTGTGCACTGTCTTCTTGCGTTCCTCAGAAGTCCGCTCTTTTTTATCCATTGAGTAACACATAAAGCACTCGTTAAAAGTAGACGACGGTACCGTTTGACGCCTCACACGAAAGCGACGCGCGAAATTTGCACGGAGAAAAGAACATGCATTGGTCACGCCGAGGATAGTATTTGGGAGGATTTCTAGTGCCTCCGGCTCGAACGGGCTGCGTGTTTTTCCTTCCGTGGTATTATGTAGCAACACTGCAAAACACACAAACGATGCCGAGGTGATGTACCCGGCCCTCGAATATTAAAGCGAACGAAATGCGAGAACCTAAGTAATGATTAATCCATAAGTATGTATCACACATATGTTTTTTCCTGTTTCTAACTAGATTTCCTTTTCGGGTATAACAATTCAAAAGTCATTTTCAACTTTGGCAGAGAAATGAGCGAAAAAGTCGTTTTTTCTAATTTGGTACTTCCCTTTTATGCTGGAGATCTCTTTTCTCTTAAGTCCCTTCCAGTTGCTATTAAGCCCCGTCGAAAGGGCTTTTTACCCACGCCGCTAACCAACAGAGCGAATTCTGTCGATCACCACATATAGGATTTGTCGGAATACATTGCGGCTCGAAGCCACCCCATTTAACCGGAACAAGAGCAATCCAGGCCGCATGACCGACCGTTGAACTCACAAGACTAACTGCGTACAACGCCGCACAATACACCGCTTTGGTTGGTTGGTTGGTTTATGGGGTTTAACGTCCCAAAGCGACTGAGGCTATGAGAGACGCCGTAGTGAAGGGCTCCGGAAATTTCGACCACCTGGGGTTCTTTAACGTGCACTGACATCGCACAGTACACGGGCCTCTAGAATTTCTCCTCCAAAGAAATTCAGCCGCCGCGGCCGGGATCGAACCCGCGTCTTTCGGGCCAGCAGCCGAGCACCATAACCACCCAGCCACCGCGGCGGGGCTATACACCGCTTTGATAAACGCCTGTACAGAGCTGGATTAAACAGCGGGTCAAGTGCCCTTCGTTGCCTTCGGTCCCCGCCTTCGCCGCTCCATCTCCGTGGCCACTCTCAATCACGCAGCCACGGGCCCATAAGGCGCCAGACAGAAGCGGCAATGAAAAAAGCAACGCCACTCCCTCAGCGTATACCGCAGGGCCATCTGAGAGGCTGTCCAGGCCGGGGCAGCGCATTGTACGCACCAGTGAACGCGATCAAAAGCCGCCCGAGGAGCGATTTAAGCATATTCACTGGCTATACACGACCGCCTCGCTCGGCGTATGGAGATTGCGGTGCATGCTCAAGTTCGACGCCGTGCTGCAAGCATTGAGAAAGGCGGCGAAGGCAGTAGCAGAGAATGGCGTGGACGCTGTGCTGCATACTATCGCGTCGACGTGCGCTTTCTTCTTCTTTTTGCGGTTGCTGTTGGCGTTGTTTTTGTCCGATCGAGCGTGTTTGTGCGTCGGTGCGTGAGCGGGAACGCGTGAAAGAAAAAAAAAATTAGAGGACGAAAACCAAAAATAAGTAAAACAGGAAAGAAAGAGAAAGCGTCTTCTGCGGAGGCGTTCATGCGAACATGGGCGCGCTCTTCCGTTTGGCCTGGCTCGAAGAAGGGCGCTAAGCGATTGGACAGATGCCATATGGATGTGCTTGCTTCGGCTTCTCCGCCGGTCACGCACTTCCTCTCTTCCGCTCTGCACGGAGCGGGTGTTTCGGCGGCGGCCACGTCACTCAAAAGACGGCGCCAGGCACTGGCGTAGAATGGAAGGAGCAAGGATCTATGGGCAGGGGTTACAGGGGTTCACCGCGGATGCATGAGCTGTCGGAGCCATCAAAGCGCGGACTACAACAGCGAGCGCCCCCTTTGTTGAGTAAACTAATGATAGGCAAAAGCGCATACAAACAGCACGCTTATAACCTCCAAGCGAAAATAAGCTACACAGAGATTAACAACGCTACCTCGAGAAAACATTACTCGTCTAAAGGGCTTTCTTCGATGCGACACCATTCAGGTCTAGTGGTCTGCGTTTTGGAATGGGCAAGTGTATTTCAGAAAGGCGAAATGATTCCAAATACTCGAACGTCTGCATTCTTAACATGGCTCTGAACTGCCACATATTCTTTGAGCCTGTCAAAAGCACGACTGCACCGCTTTAAATATGCCCCGCCGCTTTTTAGGCAAGCAACAAGATTTTATCTTTTGTTTTGAAACTCCATCTTTTTTCAAGAAAGATCTGTTCTCATAAGATAATTTTTTTTCGGGTTTTTCTTATCTGTTCTAGTGGAACACAGAAATAAAAAGAACAACGCCTTACTATTTCACTCCAGCAAAAGACCGTTTTCTTTTTCTTCCTTTTTTCTGGCGGCAATTTTTAATGGTGCAGCCGCGGTATTCCCTACACCAATGGCGGCGTCCCCGGGAACTATCACGTGATGCCAGCGACCAATCACAGTGTGTTTGGAGGGCGGGGGGGGGGGGGGGCAGTGGGCTGTTATAAGCTGGACGCTTGACGAACGCGGCTACCATTTTCACAACGATTGTATTACCGCATTACCAGATAGCGGAAGTAAGCTGATAGCTTTCTTTTTTTCCTTTTCACTGCACACATTTTGGGGCCTCTCACAGATTCAGCTACGTTCAAAGCACAGAGAGAAAAATACGCGAGCGGTTGTATTTTGCGATAAAGCTTCCCTCGATTCATTCTTTTGGTCCCACTTGTGGCGTCCGATAGCTGTAGACAGCAGTTTATGTTTCTTGGTCAGGTATAAGAAGCAGGAGTCGCGAACGTTAGCCATTGTTGAGCGTCGCCAAAGAAAAAGAAAGGGTCCCAAGAAGAATCCCCGTAATACATTGCGCCAGATAAAAACTTTCTCACGTTTTAAAATTTTCTTTCTTGATGTTAAAATGTTGAGGTCCCAATTGTAAAACTAGTTTGCAGCAGACATTCTTCGTAAAAGTTATCTGCGGAGTTGCAGGCGTCTGAAAGCCTTCCTTGTCGTCTTTCCAGTCCGTCCTGACTTTCGCGTCGACCCGCCAGCTTGAGGATACCCGACTGATGCCTTTAGTTTTTTTTTTGTATCACCTGCTAAGTTATCACTATAGGTGTCGTTCCTGGTATTTTGTCTTTACATTCCTTGTGTATGTTACACGGAGCCTAACATTCCTTTCTTTTTCAAACTCCACAAGAGAAACGGAAAAAACGTAATGTAAACCGACAAGTATCGACAGAAAACTAATCTTGACGAAACAGAACTCATCGTGCTCTGACCAAGAAATGCTGCCGGCAGCAAGCCTCTAACGGCAGGTGGTTACGTTTTACATTCCGAGAGCTGCAACAATAGGCTGTACAATTTGGCGACCAGTGCTATATCGGGGTGGCGCGTCTGCAACATTTGCTGTTGGGCTAGTTTGTCTTCCATGATCTTTGATGAGCCACTTGCTCTACTTGACGGAAGCAAAGTCACTGAAACCAGGGAGCATACGGAATGTGTTTTCTTTTAATAATTTGCAGTATTTCATCAATGGGAGATTAATAAAAGCAGAATAAAAAACAACCGCATCCCGCCGGTGGGATCCGAACCCACGACCTCCGAACTTTGCGTCCGGTGCTCTATTACTGAGCTACGGCGACAGCTGTCCAATCTCCTGCTTTCGAGGGCATTTACGTGTAGTGTAAGCGAACCTTGAAAGTGTTCACCACCACCACCCTCCTACATAGCGGCGGACGCACTACGTCCTGTATATTACCGCGAGTGCCACGTAGGAACCTGGTTGAACGGGGAGGGCGGAAGCTGTGCGAGAACCCTCTTCCCTGCCCCAGCATCGCCCAGCCATCCCAGCGTCGCCCAACATACCCAGCATTGCCCACCATACCCAACATCTCCAACATTCCCAACGTCGCCAGCAGTCCACCGTGTTTGCCATTACCATAATCCACCAAGGTTTCCAAAGCTGGTTTCCAATATTCCCATCGTTGGCTTTTTTTCCAATAGGGTTACGCTACCTATGGCATCAAGGCTGCCAGATTAGAAGCCCTCGTTAAACTATTCAACAGACAAGGAAAGGGAAAAGAGGTGGTCGTTATGGCAGACATGACAGAAGCCAATAGCCATCGAAACCAAGGAGCATAGGGAATATCTTTCTTTTTTTTCTTAATTTGTAATATTTCATCAATGAAAGATTATCCATTGTCTTTTTGCGCTGGTTCATCAGAGATCAAGGTATGTCTGCGCCGTTTTAGTAAGGACAGTGACATCAACACGACGGCGCTTCACCTTAGTATATTCAGAAACAGGCACACTGGCGTCGAAGTTGTGTGCGTCAACTGTCAGGCAGAGATACAACGTGCATCCATGGAGCTTACGCTGAGAGCGTTGACAGCGAACGGCTTTGATGAGTGAGACGAATGTGTTTAAAAACTTGGGAATCCCGACGAGTACAGCGCCGCAGCGTTGCGAAAGGGCCATAAGCCAAATTTTAAACCATTCACGTCCACGTGCCCATACCACTCTTTTTACCAATACATTTTTTTCACGAACAGCAATGGAGTGGAATGCCTTTCCACACCATATGGCCGCCATACCCTGCCCGTCAACATTTTCAACCACTGTGAATGCCTACACTGTGTAAACCCGCCCCTGATGTCACACCCCATCAGGGGTCGTTAAGGAAAATAAAGTTATGTGATATGATGTGATCTGATAACGGTCTCATTGCGCCCTTAGAAGAGACCATCGCAACACCTGTGACGTCGCCACTTTCCGTTATGTGAAAGGTGTAACCAGCTCATAAGCTCTGCTGATTCGATCAAACTGTACAGAAAGGTTGGCACGAACGAGGACGTTTCTGCAGGCTAGTAGGTGCATCACTGGAATCAGTGCTAAGCGCAGAATAACAGCACAGGAAGGAACCATTTTGACCGGACACAACTTTCTGGAGAGAGCGAAGACCGGAGGATCATCATCAGCCTGACCAGGGTTGCCGTTGGTGGCTACTTTGCGCCAAATTGGCTACTTTTCGACCCCGTCTGGCGGTGAAAATTTCACGTTGGCTCCTTGGCTACTTTCTGGCTACTTTGAACTTCTATTTTGGCGCATTTACTAGCCATTTATTTTTGCAATTCCATATACAATAGTAAGCAAGAACAAAGAAGAACAATTATTTCCAAGGACGTTGCGCGGCATCTGGAGAAAATAACGCTAATTCAAGTGCACGGCGAAGCAAAAGGCCGCGCGGACGCTGCACTCCATCTGGAGAAAATAACGCTCATCTAGAGTACTTTCTCCGTTAGGATCATGCATCCGAAACCATGCGTTTAGGTGCAGCCGTGTGAACGGCATGACACCAGGAGAGGAACGAGCAGCACGGTACCGGTGAAATAGCACTTGCGTACCGCAAGGCGACAAAGCTCCTGTTTTTGTGCCTTCGGCTTGCCGACACCGGCGTCTACCATGGGATAAGACGCAAGAGCAAAGCGCACGTTTCGAGAAGAATGGAAAAAGGCCGAGCAAGTGGCCCAAAATTCAGTGTTCTTTATTTACTGTGTTTTTGTGTTGATTCAAAATGATATTATTTATTGTTCATTAATAAAAGTGGCTTATAATATAGGTTCTTTTCTACTTGGCTACAAATTTGGCGCCAAGATCTTGTAGCGTGGCTACTTTTGGCTACTTTTAGCTTCAGTTCTGGCTCTTTTTGAAAAATTCCCAACGGCAACCCTGAGCCTGACTATGCCCACTGCAGGGCAAAGGCCTCTCCCATGTCTCTCCAATTAATCCTGTCCTTTGCCAGCTGTGGCCACCCTATACCCGCAAACTTCTTAATCTCATCCGCCAACCTGACTTCCTGCCGTCCCCTGCTACGCTTG
The DNA here is from genome assembly GCF_055824585.1 of Amblyomma mixtum. NCBI lineage: Eukaryota > Metazoa > Arthropoda > Arachnida > Ixodida > Ixodidae > Amblyomma > Amblyomma mixtum. Next base: position 163,135,660 of record NC_143016.1, on the reverse strand, counting down.
CCTTCTCTTGGAATCCACTCCGTTACCCTTAAGGACCAGCGGTTATCTTGCCTTCGCATTACGTGCCCTGCCCAAGCCCATTTCTTCCTCTTGATTTCGACTAGGATGTCACTGACTCGTGTTTGTTCCCTCCTCACCCCTTTTAGAGGAGAGGAGAGAAGAGAAGGAAAAAGGTGGGAGGCAACGGTTGGCCTAATGGCTTTGTCGGCCTCGGTTGCGGGAGGTGGCTGGGAACCCAACGAAACTCGCTACCGAAACCCACTTCAGGGTACCACTGCAGTTCCGGACAAGTCCGTGCATTCCCGTTCGGCTGTATGACTTGTAAAGAAAAAAAAAAGCGAACGCGTCTGTGAAAAATTTTTTTGCTGTCACAGCACAACTGACCCTCATACATTCGCGTTACACAGTGTAACCATGTTGTCCTTTCTTTTCTCCTCTTATTTTCACGAAAAGGTTTGCTTCGAGAGGCGGCTGCATGACCATTTATTTGTTTAATTTCATATGCCCAAAAACTCGATCCTTGCAGGCATGTTCAAATGAACGCTTCATTTATTTTTACCTTTTTTTCTCTCTCTTAAATATTGCCTTCCGACGCACCACGGAAGGATGATTACAAAGGAAGTGGGAATCATCGCCTGAATCATGGGTAGCATTTGGATGCAGCCAAAAGCGATCGAGCCAGCGCATAAAACCGGTGAATAAGTTCGCTGTGTCTGCGTTAGGCGATAACGGGTCTATAGATGACACGTAATCCCTGCGAATTTGCTTACAGAAGAATTCCTAACGTCGACCAGGCCAAAAATAAAGCCCTCGTCCACAGTCACGAACAGGCAGCCGACACTCTAAACACAAAGGTGTAAAAAAGAGTAAGGAAGCTCCCTTTTATCAAAGGGAGAGCGCTGTAGGGGAGCTTACACCCTTTTAACTCCCGTATAGGCGTATATGTGTTTCGAGTGACAACGGCCCTCCGACGCTTGGGGAGTGGCCCGCTTGACGAGGGTTGCATCTTGAAATTGAAATTTATTTAAATTCAGGCAAAATACAATTGTCTAGGTGAAGAGGGCTAAAGGTGACACATGAGGTCACCTTACTAGGCCCTAAACACCCGGCATTCCTACAGCACAGTCTGCAAATGAAAGGCATATCAAACAAATTCTGCGAGAATATCGTAAGACAGAAAAAAAACGCACCCAAAAAAAAGAAAAAAAAGACATTACAACAAAATTCTACAGGAATAGCGTATGATTCCACATACAATTAGACTTGAAAAACATGCCCTTACTACAAGTCAAAGTAACTGAAAAAAAGAGAATAACTACAAATGTCTTCCCTTGACAAAACAAGGAAAGATAACCAGAATGGAAGGGATCGCCTGGAACACAGCATTAAATATACTGGTACGTTGCTGGCCTACCCGTGCTACAGACATGGGAACGGTCCGCCACTAAACAGCCGTCGGCATTGTTCGCGAGCCGCATCGCCGCGCGGATTAATTCCGCGCCTCGGATGGTCGTTCACTTGCGCTAATAGTTTTTCTTGCTGAAGCACGCACCTGTGCGTTCATCGCTTTGCGCACATATCGGTCGCGTTAGCTGTTAAATGCGGCAATGAATATTGTGCTGGGGGCGGCCGTTCGTAATGGGGTCTCTGCCCTCATCGTAAGCGAGGAGTGCTGGTATTTTTTCTGGAACGCCTACAATTACTAAAGGAATGTAAATCACCCTGTTCTCGATCAGTACATGGCTGCTTCGAGGACGACCCCGCCTTTAATCATGGTAATTTCAAGCCAGTGACTCGTGTTTCGGTTTAGTTCCCTGATGGACTGACCACGCAATCGACGCAACAGCAAGGAAGCGGGCGTACGATGGTGCTGCTGCTGAGAGCCTGTGATTTCCGACCACGAATTGCCATTTGATATGGAGGTAGCTAAGAAGAAATTAGTGCCTTGCGCGATTCTCTGGAGGGGGGCAGTCTTGCTGTACTGGCAATTCCCGCAGTCCTCGCGGAGACCAGGCTTCTTTCCAATCTGAATTACAGTTGTTATCGTCAGCCGCGCTTTCCGGTTGGTGCTGTCCATGCGAAGGCTTACGCAACGATTTTTCTCCATCGAACACAAATGCTGCCCACGGGCTCTTTGGTCTGAGTCGAATGAGCATCCCAGGGCGCGTCGTCACAGACGTGCGTGTCAACAACACGCTGCGTTAATTACCCCCAACGCTAAAGCAGTGACATCCGTACTTTTCCCGAGCCGGATGTGTAAACAGGACGATGAAAACCGCGCAGGTTTCCTTCCGCGAGATGCTATACAACACTAAAAAAGCGGGGACAGAGCCCTCGGAAGGAAAACATTGATCCGCTGCCTAGCTGTCCGTAAACCAATTAGCTGCCTGCCGGATGATTAAGTGCAGGACGTGGCCCCGCTATGCCTGCTTTTTTGGGTCCGTACAGAGGACAAGCTTATCCGAAACCCCCGCTAATCCAGGGCTTCGTTAATAAGCCAAATCCGCTTACACGAAACTCGGCGCAGAAAAAGAGCTTTCTTTATAGTCAATTACGTCACGTATTTAGATTTAAATATTTGCGATATTTGGTCGTATAGAAACCATCCTCGTAGTGAAGTTTGCGGTGCTGTACTTTGTTTTGCCGCATCCGGTTCGCGATAGTAGAATGCCCATTACTTTCTTTTTCTTGGGTCCTCCGCACAACCCCACAGAAAGGGGCCAGTCAGCCCAGCGGGAGAAGGGGGGCGCCGAATGGCGGGGGATTACGGGAAACGTCAATTTCCCCTCATGGACGGAGTCGTTAGGTCGCACCCTGTGTGCACGTGTTTACGGCGAGGCGGAGCCGCGTCACAGTGCGTGGCTTTTTGTACCATGTCTGCAGCGGCGTGCTTTTGAAGCGCGGTCAATAGGATATGGCCACGCTAGTTGCAGGCATGAGGAGCGACGATGCTTAACAGATGGGTTGAAGTGGCTTTCCTGGAACTTGGGTCAACCGGACGTTGAAGTAATCTGCATCATGGGAAAGTGAGAGTGTTCGCGAAGCTCGCAGCAGGAAAGCAAAATCGTGATGGTGGAAAGTGTACATACGATATGTGTACGGTGTCGCGATGAGCTACCTTCTTTCCCCAATCATTGATTGGTTGTGTTTTACTTTCCCCAATAAGTTATCGGGTGGATGTTTGTACAGTACCTGATTGGTTATTCCTCCCACCGAGGGCGGGGACATAGGGTTTAAAACCCGCTGTTTCGGCAGGACCGAGGGCTGGTTTCGTCACGTAGAACTACTCGTGAGCCAGTCAAGTGTAAATATGTTTTCTCCTTGCTTGTATCTTCCTTTGTGCTTTTAATTGTTATAAAAAGTTAACCTCTCCAGAAGTGTCCTCTTGCAATGTGATTGAGCAATTCGAATCTGCAAGACGTCAAGAATCCTACAACAATCATCTTCAACAGCAATTCGCCTCTACGAGATCTCAAGAGAGGATTTCAACTGGCGCAGCCGTAAGAGGGGACATTTTAACTCTCGTACAAGAATGTGACAAGTTCTTCTCTTTGTTCAGCCCCGCACGTCTTTTTTGCCGCATGGTACGATAATGTCGCAAAAGTTCTCTTATGCCGTCTTAATCATTGCCTCAAAGGAAACATATCTCTATCACTTCAGAGCCTACTGAAAACTACGCGACTCCCAGCTTTCACCGATTTGGCGTGGAACCCTGATTCAAACTAAGTAATAATTGACTTGGAGATTTGTAAAGCTATGTCAGCTTTTAACCTATTCTGGCTTCCCTGACTATACGTATACGACAGAAAAAAATTATTCAGGCAAAATACAGCAAGAATAGTTCAACCAGCCAGCGCTGTAGTTCCGCGCTGAATCAACACTGTCGCAATACGATATTTTGTTGCCTCCGAAGAGGAACGCTAGCAGGCACACTTCCGGCCTCATCACAAGGTGATACTGGGCAAGTCCACTCTGTCAGCTGAGCGTGCCTCAAAAGAAATTTCCCACCTCCGAGGCTGCCAGCTTGCTCGCCGCAGGAAGACATACAAGGTCTGCTTACTCCTTCCATAATATGTAATACTGCCGAACCAAGAGCCCGTCAGAGTGTGCGCGTGCGTGCGTGCGTGTGTGTGTGTTTGTGTGCGTGCGCGCGCGCGCGCGCGCGCGCGCGCGCGTGTGTGTGTGTGTGTGTGTGTGTGTGTGTGTGTGTGTGTGTGTGTGTGTGTGTGTGTGTGTGTGTGCGTGTGTGTAGCAAATATTAATTCTGAGCTTCCAGTGACGCGATTGCTATCACTACCCGAGACACGCTCCATCCACCAAGTTGCTTTCTATTTCAGCTGCGAGCGGCAAATTTACCCTGATAATATGCCAACAGGCAGTAAAAGAATTAATTAGTGAATAAAGACCTCCTTGATTTTTTAGTGCCTCACCTGTTTCTTGATTATTTTGTAAGAATCGTATCATTTTTTTTCCTTTTTCTTCGTCTTCGCCCTTGTGCTTGAAAAGTTCATCCATGTCCCTCTCCCGCAATTGTCATATACAGGCTGCTTCACCTAGGACTTTACACAATTTTAGAAATATATGATTTTTGAGTTCGAAGAGCGGTTTTTTTTTTGGAATAGCAGTTGTCAGCGGTGTAGTACGCCAGCATTCAATTAAGGCGTGCTAACTGGTAGGCTGGTTAACTAATATTCTATAGTTAACTTGTAACTATTCCCGTTAAACTCCTTAATAATTTAGAGGCGTGTAGCCCACCGGAATTAATATCCATATATCTGTTTTTAGAATTTTGAAAACGCGGTTCCCCTCGGCGCTGTGGCCCAACAAATTTTGGCTATTTCGACGAGTTACGTGTACTGGAGAGGATGCTTTGCCTGCAAGCTTCTCGAAAGCGCATGTATTTTGGTGCGATCTATGGATATGGATATCACTTATGGTTGGCTACTCGCCTCTCAGTTATTAAGGATCATAACAGTAATAGGTAAAAAGTTAACTATTCAATATTAGTTAACGAGCCTGCTATTTTGCATGGCTTAGCTGCATTTTGATGCACTACACCGCTGAAAATGCTACGCGAAAAAAAGCGCTCTTCTAACACAAAAATCCTATTTAAAAAAATTGCGCACAAACCTGTGTAAAACACTCTGTACGTGAAGCCTTGAGATATTTAAGAAATTGAATAAGTAAACGAATAACTTAGGTATGGATCCATGTTTATCTATACGCCGAGGGCGTCAATCGAGTTTTTCAATAAACAGTTCTTAATCCGTGTTTTGGAAGTGGTTCACTTTGTCAGGAAAAGTAATTAAATACTATCTCTATCTGTCTCGCATTCCTTTCGTAGATAATCTAGCACTGCCGTGCTAAACACAGTGCTCACGAAAGCGCACATTCGTTGCTTATAAGCACTGTGGCATCCATTACGGTCGCCATGTGCATCTGCGCATCCGCGATAGGCTTATCCGCTTCTGTTGTATATCACAAAATAGTTCTTTCAACATCGCCTTGCTCATTTGAAAAGCGCATCCGCGATGACACAGGATTTTATTTCTTGCATGGGTGGTGCTCGATAAAACGATAGAAATGTGATATCAGGCCAGTGCTTCCGGCTCGTTTCCAATACAGGTATACATTCTGAACTGGCCGTGAGGCGAAGCAACGGCGTGGATAACGTTACATAATCTTCTACAGTTACCCAAAAGCACCGTCCAATAAAAAGTGGTTCATAACACTTTGTAGCTCACGCGTGCCGTCTTTCGTGCACTGCTTTAGCAAATCGCATTTTCTCGAAGGCGGCTTTTCGACAGGAAATTGGATATTAGCCGATCGGTATCAAATCTGCCCGAGGGGCAAGAAACTGGCGCAGTCAAGATCTACCCGAAAGCGAATGGCTCACGTCTTTATATATTGCGGGCACCAGTCCGCTGCGGTCGAATCTCGATGGAGGCGAAATGCTAGTGGCTTGTGTGCTGTGCGATGTCAGTGCACGTTAAAGAACCCCAGGTGGTCGAAATTTTCGGAGCCCTCCACTAAGGCGTCCCTCATAGCCTGAGTCGGTTTGGGACGTTAAACCCCCGTAAACCAAATATATGATGCAAGGTAAGCATGCTTTAGGATGGGCTGAGGTATTGGAGCGGTCTACGGAGCGCGTATCCGAAGCAAAGACGTCTGGATCGCGAACAAATTGCTACAGAAACACACAGCGAAGCAAACCAGTGCTGGACGCAAGAGCATCGCAGGAAAGATGCGGCATCAATTACAAGTGCGCTGGTAAGCCAATTTCTGGGAACAGTACGCGGAAAGAGCTGCGCAATCAGAGTACAACACATAAAACTAAAGAGAATTAAGCAACGCCAAACCTACGAAACAAGAAAAAAATCGCGAAAACGGCTACTCATTCAATCACCAGTACGGGTCAGCGAAATTCTCAGCGGAGGTCGCCTGGTCCGAGTCGGTGCGAAATATTATTACAGCTCCGGAACTTCTTCGGCTGCCGCAATCAATGTTACACCACCGCAGACCACACGCTGAGACTGCCTCCAGACAAGCAGCGAAGCTTTAGAACTGAGGTGGGCCGTACATTTGCTGAGACAGCCAATGGCGTCGTCCCTTGCACAACGTCAGCAAGCTGTCTTTAACCTGCTGTGTTCCGAGACATCCCACTGAGCTCTGGAAAGAAGTGGACTAAGCGTCTTCCTTTCGTGGCGCTGAGGCCGATTCCTCCAGGAACTGTGAGCTCGGCTGTAAACGTCATTACTTATCAAATCAAGCGATACTGACAAACTTAGTACATCTGCACGTAAATAGACTAGCCATGCTTCTAAAAAAATGAGTGGGTGGCCTACAAGCCACTATTTCTGTTAGTCAAACTGCTAGCCCCGCAAAGCTTATAGTTTGTGCAAGTATTTGTATCCCATTTCTTAAATATTCGCCATAAAATTTCACTCATTGATTGATTAATTGATCAATTGACTGGGCGATTTACCGATGGATTGATTGATTTATTGGTCGATTGATTTACGGATTGATCAATTGATTGATTGACTGATTGATTGATATCGATCGATCGATCGATCGTACGACCACCGCAAGCTATAGCACGACTTCATCCAGCAGGCGTTCACCGCCGAAAGTGTTTTTTTCGCCGGTGAAGGCCTGCTGATTTCAAAACGGTCTGCGAGTATACGGTTTTTCTTGCTACACAGCAGTAGAGTAGAAGATCGCGTGCCGACTCGCAGACGGAACAACAAAATTGGTTAAGATTGCAAATACCATGTCGAGCTAAGGCAGCTTAATTTTAATTATAAGAGCTAGTTTTGTGCGAGTGCAACGTAGATACTCTTCGTTGACTAATCAGAGGAGAGACAAATACTACACCGAAGCAAGCAGACAAAGTTATGGTTAACGATAATGAGCCCCATCTCTCCTGCGTTCTCAGGCAGTTACCGATTTCCGTAAATTGCAACAAAGATAGGAGTTGAGTGCGCTGAGAATAGGAAGAGCACGTCGCATTGAGAACACGCTGCAGCAGGGTCACGCTGCACTTCCTGCAAAAAAAAAGAAAAGGAAGAAAACAAAACCAGTGCGGACGTCGCACGGGCGGACTGAAGAACGAGCTCTCGGTGAATGAGAAACCGGAGCGGATTCCCCCGGCGAGCTTCGGCCCACAAACGAGTCTGCACTGCCTGCGTGTGCTTGAGGAAGCGCGAAGACCAGAGAACGAGAGGAGTAATGAGTTCTCCGACTTCTTCTACATCTTATTTTTCGAGATGTTCTCTTTCGCTCTCACAAAAAGCTTGAAGGAAATGCATGCGCCTATATCATATCGACACAGGACTGACAACTGCGTTCGGTCCCTGACCCGGTCGCGTTTCAATTTGCCGCTGAGTATTTCTCAAGACCTTAAGCCGTATGCGGTTTACGAAGAGATGACGGCAAAAAAAAAAGAAAAAAAAAAGCTTAGACCGCAAGAAACGAGGCAAAGCTGACAAGTTCACCAACCCCAGAGCCGGCAGGGAATGGGTTCGCCGAATGCTTCGGCGAGAGACAAAAATATAGCGCTGAATCATGCATGGATTTATATCTTGTTCCATAGCGTAGGAGAAAAATAATGGGGAGCATTGAAAATGGATAAATTTCAAGCCTTCCCCGAGGAGATCCGTTGTAAACTTAAACGCGCTTGTTTAGAATCGTTCATTAATAGTGGATCACGGTGGCTCGATGGCACCCTGTTGCTGAATAAAAGGCCGCAAGTTTGATTCCCGGCCACGGCGACCGCGTCTGGATGACGGAAAAATGGAAAAACGTCCGAATACTTGGACAGTGGTGCCCGCTAAGCATTTCACGTCGTCGAAATTACGGAGTCCCTCCATTACAACGTGTCGGTCTCCAACTTTAGTACATAAAAGATTATTACTATTATTTGTTGCATACCACCTGTTTGCAGAAGGTATTCAGAGGGCTGAATTGGGAACAGTTGCGCATGACATTGCCTTGCTAAATAACTCAGGATATGAACTGCAGAGCATGATCAACGAGTTAGAGAGGCAGATCAGAGTGGCAGGTATAAAAATTAACATGCAGAAAACCAAAGTAATGTTCAACAGTCCAGCGAGGGAACAACAGTTCGCAACTAGTAGCGAGGTCCTGGAAGTGGTAAGGGAATGCCTATACTTACGCTAGGTAGTGACCGCTGATACGGATCATGAGGGGGAAATCACAAGAATAATAAGAATGGGGTGGCTTTCTGAGATCATGAATGGCAGTTTGCCAATATCCCTGAAGAGAAAAGTACACAACAGCTGTGTCTTACCAGTACTCACCTATGGGGTAGAAACGTGGAGGCTCACAAAGGGGGTTCAGCTTAAGTTAAGGACAACGCAGCGACCTATGGAAAGGAAAATGATAGGTGCAGCGTTAAGAGATCGAAAGCGGGCGGAGTGGGTGAGAGAACAAACTAGGATTAATGGCATCCTAGTCGAAATCAAGAGGAAGAAATGGGCTTGGGCAGGGCATGTGATGCGAAGGCAGGACAACCGCTGGTCCTTAAGGGTAACGGAGTGGATTCCAAGAGAAGGGAAGCGAGCAGGGGGCGGCAGAGAGTTAGGTTGGCAGATGAGATTAAGAAGTTTGCGGGGATACGGTGGCCGCAACTGGCAAAGGACAGGGTTAATTGGAGAGACATGGGAGAGGCCTTTGCCCTGCAGTTGGCGTAGTCAGGCTGATGAGGATGACAAGTGCAAGGAAAGTAAATTATTAAAATGATTTAAACTGCCTAGAGTTATGTTTAGGGAAAGCTATATTAGATCTTCACACACGTAATAAGACGCCTAGTTTGACGTAGTATCTCCGACAGCGAAAGATGCAGTATGAAAGTGCTTACGCGGAGCTGTTAACGGAGTCGGCTTGAATGGTAACGGACAGTGACGCCGTGACACCACGTGAGGCATCACTGGAGGGAACCAATGACGCGGGAACTCGCTACGTCATACCCCACGACAATCCCATCCCCGTGACACCCCGGCGTATCACACCTCAGCTCGGAACGTCCCAACCATTCACGAAAGTCACCACTCCCCTGTACTACTAATGCCTATGTCTTCCGCGTCTTCTTGGCAAAAAACACTTTTCCGATTCAAAGTCATCGTGGTCGATTGTTAACGAGGTATGCTTAACTATCGGAAAATTTACAATAGCTCTATTATTGATTTGGCCAGTTTTAATACCACTTTAATGAGGCGACGAATATGACACTAAAAGCGCAGGCAAATCTCAACGTTGCAAAATCGGATACCGTCCTAGAAGTACAGTTAAAGGTATCTGCGGGACTCATGAAAGGAATGGTGACCATGCGCGCTGCCTCCTCGCTGCAGCTAACGCAGTAAGTGAGGGCACCCACCAGACACGACAGACTTCTTAATAGGTGGCGCCACGTGCCTCCCATCGTTAGGGTGAGATCAGTTTTACATTGCTTCGGTTTACCATTACATCATCTGTAAACAGATGTCTTAACTGCCTGTGGTTGAAAACGGCTTACCCAAACCACTTTCCGCATAAAATTAGGCGCAGAGATAGCATGATGTGTGTTGACCCCACCTATACACAAAGTTGGGCCAACAATGTATTTTTCATGCATTTCACCCCAAAAGAAGCCGAGCACCAGGCCAGGGAAAAGCTGGTGCCCACTGTATCGCCAGTAAACTAGTACCCGGCGCCACTGGAGATCGAACACCGCACCTGCCGAATGCGAGGCGAACGCTCAAACTCAGCGTAATGTATGCGCGGCATGACGACGAGGATGTGAACTACACGTCACCCTTTATAGAAATACTCACAGGGCATTGACTTCAGGGCACGTCTGATTGGTCATTTCGCAGGCCTCGATGAAGTAGTACCTTTTAGGTTTGAAAAAAGAAATCGGTTCGGTTCATGACCGACACGTGCTCCGCAGAAGCCAGCAATTATCACGCTGGAAGTTTTTTTTTTTTGCGAGGGCAGCAGTAACGTTGGCAAATGCTAGCTGTAATATTTACAACTGAATTCACTTCACTCATACGCCTTACGCCGATACCGCAGCGCAGGCAGTGTTTCCCTCATGAAGCTTAATTCACGAGTTCACAGGTGCTACTGCTAATGTTCAGAGACTACGGTACTGTGTACATTTTTGTTTGTATGTTTACGTTATAAGAATAACTATTCATTGTTTAAAATAGGCTGAATTTATACGCTTTTTTTCCTCCTATTTATTGTAGACAATACAGAAGTGCTGTGGTGTGAACTGTGTAGTGAACTCCGTGCAGTAGCTGCGCTGTGTTGTGCACCATGTTGCCACTACTTGTTTCTTCCCTTGCGTGGGAGTAGCCAGCGGCTACTGTAAGGCACCGGCTTACCTTTACATGCTCAGATAAATGAAAATAAAAGCTTGAACTATCTCCGCACCTGGGCATTCCTCGTATCGTGGTGTAGCTTAGGAATGTAAAGTCCCCTCAATCTTCCCCACCCGCTCCCATCTCTATGCGTTAAGTATGCCGATAAGACCTGCCGAGTCGTCTGAGCAGATGTGGCGCTATATTTCGGACACAAGGTCGCGGCTATGATTCCCGACCACGGCGAGAGCATCCGGATGCAAGGCAAGGAGAGGAAGGAGGGCTAGAAAAGCCTCCACTAAGGTTCCGGTTCAGGTTCTAGAGCCCACATGGCGCGTAGGTCTTCGATCTACGAAGCAAATTCTGGGTAAAAGCTTACGAGAATGGTCGTTTTATTGTGAACAACGCGACCGAGACGGCAGAGGAGAACGAGATAGAAACAAGCGTCATTATCGTCCGTAGCCTCTGTGCTGCAATTCACAGCTGAATGCGCGTAACCAACTGTAGTCCGAGCAAAATGATCAAAATACGCTATAAAGCCAGTTATAAGATCCCGAAACGTTCCTTTTTATTGCCGTTCTTCACGGACATCAGTGTGTTCGCTTTGGGGCACCTTGGAATGCTGCAAATAACCTGCGCGTTCCTACTAACAAGCGAAATGCAATACCCAAGAGATTGAGCATCGTGAAAACAAGTAGTTCACACTAAGTGCACGAAATCTGTAGCAATCTTGCGTGCAGGTAGACCCCCCCCCCCCCCCACCCAATTAGCTGAACTGAGTACCGAGCTGCACACAGGTTGGACGTGTAGTCGATCCTAGTTATGTATGGTGTTTTGCCTTAGCACGTTTCCGAAAGCTGTTCTAACGATGCGGCTAGTGCACAAACTGCACTAAGCATAGTTCCCAGATGCTCAGGCGGCCAAAATCAATGTCCGTATTCATCCTGGGGACCACCGAAATGATTGCGTTTTCAATGCGGGCTTAAATTCACACAACAGCGACTTAATCCGGGTTTGTCGCCAGCCTGCCCGTCCGTCGTTCGCGTTAAGGCCGGTTCACATGCAAGCGACTGAGCGATTGAGCGACGCGTCGCAGCGAAAATTTCCAACTTGTTGAAACCTCGCCGCTCGTCGCAGCGACGACTCAAAACAGGTTTTTCCGCCGCGGCGACAGGATTCGCTAGCATTTTCGCTGTCATGTGAAACAGGCTTTCAGCGTCCCGGAGTGCCCTCATCGCCGAGTGAAAATATTATTTGGTGAAGTCTGATGCCGTCAGCAAAGTGTTCATACCACCATCGTGTTGCCCAATCAGTCTCTTTGAATAAGTACCACAGGAAGTTGAGATTCAGCTATTGCTTTCCTGCGCATAGAGTGGGTAATTAGCATAGAAAGTTAGACTTCTTTTATCTCCGTTACAAGTGGCTTTAATTTTCATTGCGACCAAGAGACGAGCGCATACGTTTAGAGAGAATTACTTCGTGATCTAGAGTGAGCTTTTATAGTACATTTACTTTATTGTTTTTTTCATGTGGGTTCGCCAAAGAAAGGCACAAACACGCACCTGCCATTCTTCTTCCTGGTAGAATTACATTGCCACTATATGTGGGGTCAAGGAGTCGACGTAATTGTGCACCTATTGACGCACAAAACTGCTAAAAAATTATGGTTTTTATATGCTTTCAATATTAGCAATGATAATTTGCTCTAACGTGGTTTCCACCAACTTTGGTTTCCACCTCCTCTCCATTCGCACATGAACGTGGGCCTACGCTCACGCTAAATAAAATCTATGATGTACAATCGTATGCATGCATATCTTAAGTAAACGACGCCGTGGATGCGAGAAACAGTTGTTAACTTGCGATACCATGTGCTGGTTTGTGTCGCAATCAAGACGAGAAATTAAGTAACTGTTTCCGTCTCAACAGCGGGTGCATTCGGGCTGGTGAGTAATCGTTGCGGCCCCCATGGCCCGAAGAAGCATCGTCCACTCAAACGGAAACGACACACAACGCAAGCGCTGAATTCATACATACTTATTATCACTACGCGCACATACGCCAGAAAACGGGCGCCGGCGCAAGCGTAGATTAAAGTCTTCGCTCGTGTTGTCTCTTTTCTTCCCCCGAGTCCGTGTTTCTTCTTCACGCCATCAACGTCCGCTATCTTCTTCGCGGCCCCGACCGCGAACGGACTGAAGCTTCAAGCCAGCCTAAACCACGGAGCGCGGAGAGTGGAAATTAATTGCACAAGTCTTTCAAAACTCTAATGGCGAGAGTTACTTTCTTTGCCACGGGTAATTACCGCGAAAGAAGGCAGAGTACGAGGGTAAAAAAAAAAAATCACCGTTTTGAACCACTGCAAGGCTTGAAGCAAATAAAAAAGGAAGAGCAAATCAGGCATTTTATCATACTCCGCGTAATGCACACACAAAAAATAAGGCGGCTTATATCTACCGCCGAACAAGAGATCGATGGCAGCCAGGGCTGCGGAGCATGGAGAAAAAAAAGGAACCCGATGCGGAACGAGTAACAGATCTAACCGTGACCAGAGGCTTTCAGGGGCAGTGAGCAAAGCTCTTTAGCGCTCCACGTGGCTTCAACGCCCGTCACCGGCCGGTTAATCGGGCCCGCGGTCCGGCCGCAACCTTGTGCAGCGTCCAAGCACTCAGTGGCGTCCGCTTTGTCTCGGTCCGCGACTCCCTATCAGCCTTGTGGGACCGCCGCTGAAAAGGGCCGACCCCGCTGCTTCCCTTTGTATCGATTCGCGGACACCTCCGAGCGGCATGCACCGGCGGCAGCTCGTTAAAGCCATCGCAGTGCGCTTCCGATAACGGGCCATAGTTAACGGCTCGAAAGAGCGGGGGGACCCCTCTTGGAGTGGGAGGCAAATCGTTTGCGCGCCAAGCGATGCGCGCGGGAACGCAGTCGAGGCGCAGCTAGAGGTAGTTACTTCTTGGAGTTCCTCCTGGGCACTACGTAAAAGGCGAAAAAGGGAGATTTTATGCTGCGGCGCTGGCGGCTATGGTCGCGTGGGTGTAATTACCAATCGGGTCAATCTTCCTCCAAGGAGACAGTTGGGACGGGAGTTCTTCAACATAAAACAGAGTTATTTTGATACAAGTTTATATCTGCTTAGGCATTTTTGGATGTATTTATGTCCGATGACCAATATTTCGTGTTTCTATGGCAGGTGCTGCTTTACCGATAGAAGCCTGCCTACAGGGCGAAAATGTGGTGTCGTGCCTAAATGAAACAAAGACAGTCGCACATCTTCAAATATACACCATAAGTAATGACGTGAAAGGTGCCTCCGATTCTGGTCGTGTAGAAAAAAAATTAGAATGCCTGGAATAGTGAAAAGTAACACCGTATTTGGAGAATAATCCAAGACTAACGATCGCTAACGAGACTATTAGAGTTAATAAAAAACACCTGTCCGGAAAATACATGCTCAATAGTGCGAAGTTCAGTTGCCTTTCAGAAGCGCGATTATCAAACAGATAGGCGGAGGCGAATATGGTTCTTAATTATAACCTCCCCAAATGTTCTCGTTCTCATTTACAGTGCCTCCGGTGTGCACGATAATATCGGTTGTGTTCTGTGAGCTAAGGAGAAAGAACAACCTTGAAATACCTGCGCCCACATACGAGAAATCTGGCAAACCATTGAAGAACCCAGTGATTTGAAGCTTTGTTCTGGTCTCAGGTTAACGGATGCAGAGTCCTCCTTGCATCGGTTGTGAAATTTGTTCTGCTTGGATCAGAGTTGAAGGTAATGCGTTACAAAAACTTGATTACTTGTTATAAATTACACTGTATTCGAATTTTTTAGTACATGCATTACTTTTTGCAAGGGTTAACGTTCTCGACATTCCAATCAGTTTTGTCGGCAATCCAATACTTGTAATCGGTTACTTCCTATTCGAAAAACAAGTGACATCCGGCGTAACTTCGAGAGCCTGAACTTTGTGGGAAGCACTAGCGCTAGCGCGGAATATTCATAGCCGTGCTGCGGAAAAGCCCAAGCGGAAGGATGTCCGGTAATGAATGCCCGAACAGCCTGCATTTGATTAGCACCGGGTTCCGCAGTTTGCATTTTTTTCACTATAATGCAACAGAACTTCACGTTTAATGAGCTTGAGCTTTGTCCCCTGAGTGTGCGAGCAAAGCAGAAAGACGTTTCGCATAACTAACAGCTGGTGCTCAAGGTCTTCGTATGTTACAACTTCGCCGAACCCTCCAGCGCGCGCACCGGGAGAGTCTTCAATGTCGATGCTAGTGCTTTCACTATCAAACGTGGGGAAAATACCGATGAGAATTGAGAAATACAACTGCCGGAGAAAATTAACAGCGTATGAATAGCAACAGGCAATAGCTCCAGTAAGCCGTAACAGCTCATTCTCGTTCGTGCATATTTATCTTATGCAAATGAAAGCGGGCAGGAAATTAACGCAGTAGTAATCGATTACTCTTTATAATTGCTCAGCTGCTTTGAGGGGGCTGTAACTGAACAGCGAAATCAGTTACATTTCAGATGAAGTAATTGTAATTCCATTCGGTTAATTCTATTATGTAACGTCTGAAATACTGGTTTGGAAAAGTTGCAGCCATGTATCCTCAAGTGATTTCATAAAGTTCCAACTCGCTACATATAGTCATTCTCATTTCGTAACTCTGCTCGCGCAAAGCTAGGCTCAACGAAGGCCCGGGGTGCAATAAATATTGCTACCACTTCCAGCACGGTTCGTGTGAACCACGAGGAACGCTCCTCGTATGGTGCATCCCTTGCAGGAAAGTTTCCACCTAGAAATTAGAAGTAGTTTTACATCCTACGCTCCACACTGGTTATAGACGAGGAACTTATCTTCTGACTGTTTTTTATGGTCAAGCACAAAGGTTCGTTCCCCAGCAGCAGGACGTCCAAAGCAGGAAGTGCGCAGCGGATCAGTCCTACTGCGACGTTGCGGCCGTTAATAGTACCCAAACGTGCCTCGGAGCCATGCGAGGTGTCCTCTCGTTGCTGTCACCAGTCTGAACCATGCCCCTCTTGATGCACTCCACTAGGACAGAGTGCTCAGTACATAAGAAAGCGCTCAAGACGAATCGGGAGCCGTTTTCGACAGCGCGCACCATTCTGAAAAGGAAAACCCCGTTTACGCGCTCCCGTACCGTAACCTTTCTCCGCCCAGCAAGAAGAAGTATCCCCAGTCCTCTTGAGGGACTGGACTCTTCCCGAATTCCCTCCCGGCCCGCACCACTCCCGACCCGGAGCGCAGCGCCGACCGCCCACGCCGCAGCCGAGCGCGACTGTCGCCTCCGCGGCGCGAGGAGCGAGTACAGTGGCACTCACGATGTCCTTCTGTGATCCCGAGTGCTTGACCGCCGACGCGGAGGCGTTGGCGGCCGCCGCCGCCGCGCTCTTCTTGGCCGATCCGCGCAGGGGCCCCGTCTGCAGGACGCGCCGGATGAGCTGCTTGTGGCGCCCGGTGGCCGGCGGTGCCGGCGGCTCGGGCGACGACTGGCCCGACGAGCTGGGCGAGCCCGGCCGAAGCCGGCTCATGGCGCTCAGCATGGACGGCAGGGCTGCTCCCCGGTCTTGCGCCGCCGACCCTCGGACGGAACGGCCGCCGCGGGAAGAAGCGGGAGCGAAAAAAAGGGGAGGACTTCCTTCCCGCGTCGAACGAGCGCCGCGACGCGCATGCGCCAAACCCCCCCACGCGGGAAACGGTCGCCACGCGCACAGCGGGGGTGGGCGTTGATTCCCGAAAGTTTCTTCTCCCCTTTTCCACCCCGCTCGCTCTTTCTCCCGTTCTCGCGGGACACTGGTTGCCACGGTAACGAGCCGCCAAACCCGATCTCTCGCCTCCGTTAAGCCCTCTTCCCCGCAGACTTCTGGCCCATCATCCCAACCTGCCGCCGAATTTCGAAAGCGGTGGGGAGAGTACGACTGGCCCGCTCTGGGCAGGCTTAAGGGAAAGGCTCGTTGCAGCACCGGGTCTGGCGGCACGAGTGATTGTTGTCCATCCCGACGCAGACTTCGATCTGGTCCCAAACCTTCCTCAGTGGCGCCGCCTGAGGGCCGGTAGGGAAGGCCACACGGTGTTTTCGCATCGAGTTGCGCTCGCCAGTGTAGTGGTGGCGCTAAAATTCGGCTGAGGTCTCTGTTAGAGGGCGCCTGGGGGCGCCACTGGTTTCCAACAAGTTTCAAACAAGGCGAACTTATATTTATTGATAAGGATCGACGCATGTAAAAGCAAAGCAATCATTAGCTGCAGCGCAAGTATTCTTTTAGCACATTGCATTAGACTTGAATTCATGTAAAGAACTTCTGCATTCCTAGCGTTTAATGAACATGCAGAATTCGCTGCAAAGTGCGCCATCGCTACTGTTCATGAGCGGGCAACGCGGTTACTAAGTTACTAAGGCGGTAAACGCTTTCAGACTTCCTCTCATTACTGAAAGACTGTATCTGTTTTCTGTCGTTCCTTGAATGCGCTTTCTTTGCGAATGACGCATAATATCACGTTTTCCGTGTTTCTGAAATTTGCTGCAGTTGAAGTGCTCAGTGTTAGCGCTTGCTATATGACTATACGACAAATGAATGCATTAAAGGCGCAGCTCCGTTTCTTTGATTTATTTGTGTGTATTTATTCAGGAGGATAAATGAAGTCGAAGGGTAACATTTGTGACGCCAGAAATGGTGGGCGAAATAATCCCGCTGATAATGCGTTCAGGTAATGACTGGAACTATCTTTTACCGTGTCGTGCCAGTGGGGATGAAATACCGAGAATGGCTGACGACCAAAACAGATAAAGCCCAACGATAGGCCTAAGAGTTAATATAATACTTTCACCATAATTTGAACCATTTGCAAATGCCAAATAAAACGAGACCGACAATACGGTTTTAGAACACGGGGGCTCCATTGCCCTAAAGGATAAGGTGCCTCTATTGTAAAACTCGGTATTGTGTTACTGAAAGTAGCTTTTCCCCCGCACTATGCGGGGGGGGGGGGGGGGGGGATTTGACGGGAATTAATAATGGGAAACAGTGCATTTGGCTCACAGCAGCTTGGTCATATATCCGGAGAGAGAGGTATATAACCGATGCATGCTGAGTGATCTTATATAAAAAATTTACTAACTCACTCAAAGCGTAACAGACAGGCTAGAAAAAAAAAATCAGCGCGACCGGCTTATTCCAAATACATATGGTTTTAGTGAAAGAGATAGCTTTCTAAGTTTTCTAGCACTATAAGTGACTTTTCTGAGCAGTATTGCATGTTTTTAAGAGCAGGATGTTTTTATGCTCTTAAGAAATGTTCCAGTTATATCAAATGTTTGTCAATTAATATAATTAAATGTCTGCTTAACATCTGAAGCGATAAGTAAAGAGGTTTATTTTTTCGAAAAAATAACTGCTGCGGTTCTAATACTGTTAATAAATATAAAAACGTATTTGCCGCTTGAATATTATGCGCTCACTAACGCTGAAGATGTGCTCAAAATTTAGATAGGGCGAAAATTGAAATCACTGCAGTTAGCTTTAGCTCTGTATAGAAATTGTTTGTCAGGAAGAATATAAATGGATATTTGACATGGATCATAACCATTATCCCATCTTGCGCACTTTGTATTCGTGCCTAACCGTCTCCATTTCGTTATTACTCCCACTTTCTGTGCGAAGAACGACTGCCGCTCCAAGTTACTCTCTGGATTATTCGTGTCAGACGACAAGCTTAGCCATCGCTATGTTTGTCGAGCATGCTCATAGATTTATGAAAAAGAAAAACGACATGCTCATCCATCTCAGAAAGGCTGCTTAAGCTAGAAGGCACTCAGAAAATACTCCACGCAAGACCACATTTCTGCACAGACCCGTGGAAAAGTACTTTAAACGGAGACAGTGGTCCTTCATCCCAAGATGGCTCGTGCCATTCTGATCATCTTGTAAAGCAATAAACGAATAATGCAAAAAAAAAAACAGGGGGCACTTTGGCTCTCAAGAGTGCTGCAAGGCGAAAGCATTTCCTGGCGCACTGTTTCGCATACACTGCGAGACTGTTTGTGCTGTACAAGTGCTTTATTTGACTGCACTTGTTGACTACACATTACAAATACACACTGTGACTGCCGACTTTGACTGCTCCTTTAGCACGACTCTCTATCTGCTTCGATGAGTTCGGTTGTATGCATGATGGCTCTGTTCGCAGTAATGAGGTATGTAGTGCGGTCACCCACGGACACCTTACGCCCCCTGTCGGATCGGACGACAACTACATTATTAGTTGTCGTCTGCTCCAAAAGGGGGCGTCAGGCATCCGTGGGTGACCTCATTACTTCCAATCTACGCACTCTGACGTCATAACAATTTCGACCAACCGAAAAGCGTGACACCTCTGCTGACAACCTTCTGTTGCTTCTGTCGACAACGATGAGGCATTGAAGGCTTTCGCCTTAAAACTGACGCTTGCGCGTCAGTTGCACGGCGACAAGCTCTGAAAAGACTCGGCGCTCGGACTCAACAATATTTACTTTCGGAGCCGGGCCACCGTAATTTATCTGCTCGATGGTGTAAGCGCAGCTACTCGTGTTATTTCAAGCGAAAAGGCTGGAAAAGTGACCGGGGGTTTCGCGTAGCGCGTGGACGAGTAAGCGCACTCAAAATGTCGCCGCTTAAAAGCGCGTCCAGCGCACGGGCTTAGAATAACCAAAGCAACGTTCACTTTCGATGCCGTCGCACACATCTTTCGTGCCCCTGCCGGTGATGGCGTGCAGACAAAGGCCTTCAAACGCGGCTTTTTTCTTCCTCGAGCGGAGTAGCGTTAAGTTTCGCTGGCCGTGACCAGCCGTCTTCGTGCGTCGCTTGGCCCATTGCACTCCGCGTCGCTACTTGGCTGCAGCACTTTGTGTGTAGGGAGTCGGCAGCACGCAATGGCAGCGTTATAATACGTGTCACGAAGTGCTCCGGCATAATGGGAGCTTGAAAGCAGTGTCCCCCGGAGGTAAGAGCTATACGGCTGTGCCGCGGACGCCTGAAAGCATGGCCGCTGCGAAGGGTGTTCGCCACGACAGTGCTGGCAAAAAGGGCCAGACAGCCGGAACGCTGAACACGGCCACGCGAAATGCGGGCGCAGTGTGGCCCAGGGCTCTCGAAGGGGTTCCTCCTAGCTCGGCACATTCACGGAGCTACGCGGCCGACCGGAACGCGCTGACTCGCGTCGGACGCTGAGTGAAGCGCTTTCGAAAAAAGTGACTTCGCTCTCGCCAGACCTGCTCTGGAATTGCTCGCGCAAGACGCTCACAGCCGACGCAGTTCCCCAAACGAACGTCGCAAGGAGCGCTATACTGCGCAGAGGTTAGTCCGCTGTAATTGTGTACACTCTGTCAGGGGAGTGTAATGACCACTGTGGACTCGCAACTGCGTCTGACCATTCTTTCGTGTGTTGGTTTGCGTGTTCGCTTGTAAACTGTATTGGAACGTCGCGAACGGCGCATCCGTCGAAAATGGGTTAAAAGGAAGCTCTGTGAAACAAAAATAAAAACTTCAGAGATTGGTCGAAGCGACAGCCGCTTTCTGACAGAGGCCAGAGTGCTCGGCTAGGAGGCTTTGGCTCGGTGGTAGATTGAAATGTCAAGACGATTCTTTTTTGCAGCCTGTCGACCTAAGAGACCATTCCACTTGGTCGCTAAGGGCAGACTTGTTGTGTCCACACGAAAGGCCGGTTTTAGAGCTTCCGTTTCCCCCGTTTCAAGTTGTTTCGACGAAACCCCACGTAAACAACT
This sequence comes from Amblyomma mixtum, assembly GCF_055824585.1. Taxonomy (NCBI): domain Eukaryota; kingdom Metazoa; phylum Arthropoda; class Arachnida; order Ixodida; family Ixodidae; genus Amblyomma; species Amblyomma mixtum. The sequence continues at coordinate 163,115,007 of NC_143016.1, read as the reverse complement.
TGCGCAAAGCAACGCAGCGACCATGCTGCAAGAGGGAAGGAACTAACGTAGGCGACATTATCCTCCGGAAAGTGAAAAAACCTTTCGCGCTGGCTTCACCTGAAAGGTGAGAGTGGCAGCCGCCGTAGAGTTTACGAAGTTAACCCGAAAAATCGTGGTTCTCACAAAGCTGGTGTGAGTCGCGGAAGCGCCGTTTTACTGCCGTGTGCCACTGCTTCACAGGGCCATTCGAAGCTCACGTCCGAAAAATAGGACTTCTCATTCGAGGTGAACAGCTCTGAGGAAGGCGCCTCACGGCATTGGCCACTTATTACAGCAAAGTTTTGCTGAGAAGTTGTCCATGATGGACTCCCGTTTCAGAGGTCTCACCCTTTTGAGAGAAAAAAAATCTTGAAAATGTACTGCGGCTTCTGCCCTCTAGTTCGAGCTAGAAACGAAAAGAAACAGTCCATATCTTTTCGACATCAAATCTTCCCTGCCTCGGCACTACCTTCAGAATGCCTCCGATGCGTAGACCTCTTTGACATGCGCAGTAGCGAAACTTCTGGTAGTGGCGATGAAAACATTTATTAGGAAGGGACAGTAGGTATGCTTGGATCAGTATCGTAAGGATTCATGTATCAAAAATCGGCGGCCCGAGATGGGTAAAATTCGTGTGTTTACGGATTGGCGCGCCACTCGCGGTGAAAAACGTAAACAATTTCGAGTTGCAAACTTCGCAACCTCCTGGCAACAAAATCAGTAAACCGTATGCATTAACAAAAATCCATAGATATACCAGGCCGACAGACAAATTAAGACGTAAGAGAAGCAAAGAAACTCTTCACAGAAGCGAATAGCCACATACGGCAAGAGCTTTTATTTGCCGCCGAAGCACCCGGAAAGAGGCTATTGGGACTAGTCATTTGTGAAACGGAGCTTCGCAACTGGCACGATCTAAGAGCTCTGCCTGATACAGCAAGGAATTTTTCTCCGGCTGCATTGTCCTCGCTTTTGAGAGCCTTTGAAATGCCTTCGACGTGCCCGAGAGCAGACTTCTTTCTCGCTTTTCATTTAAACGTGTGCGACGCAATCTTCCTTCGATTCAGCGCGATTCGAGCACGTTCTCCTCTACCAGGGAAAACATGCGCCCCTCGGAGAACTCCTCCCACGCTTCCGGTTATGCGCACAGGTCACGTGATCGTCAGCGACCGCAACCTCTCTCATATCTGCGTCTGGTCACGTGGGGAGGTCTTCCTCCGCGACACACTCGTATGCTGTGTCTTGTTTGCCACGCGCAAACACGTCAGGGCAGGGTACATAAAATATCACTCACAAGGGCGTATGCAAATGTGATCGGCAGCAAAATAAGCCACTGTTTCTGTTATCCATGTACCAGAACTGATCCTCCCAAATGAGAGGGAAATATTTACAACAACTTTAATATAAGCTAACTGAGGTTTCAGCCGACATAATAGGATTCGATAACGCAATATCACGACGCATGAGACACAGGTGAAGCATGTACGACTTTGAGTGAATGTCGGGAAAAGTGCGTTTTGCTGATAGGACGTCCTCTACGCCCGGAACATCGATAGAATACATGGGCTTTTAGCATAAAAGCCACGCAGACGACACAGTATGCAGCAGTGCGCCGCAGCCCTCTGGCGCGAGCTCACCGGTGCTTAAATGTATTCAGGTGAAGCAGAAGGTTAAGAGCAGATGCACGTCAAACACCGCGCTATGTCCCCCGCTCCAGCGATATTCCACTCCGAAACAGAAAAATCTCTTACTTAACCCCCAAAATTCCTATTTAGGGCAGTTTTATTGTTTGGAAAATGCTTCAATTCCCCCCCCCCCCCCCTTTGTTATTAACCACGCCGACGACGCTTCCCGATCTGCCCACAGTGACAGACTTTGTCTGTATTCACATACATTAAGAGTTGACACAGCGTGTGAGCTAGGCAGATTGGCGCTGGAGCTAACATTTTCTATGTGGAACACTGGCCAGTTTTTCAACCGTCGCCTCATGGCATTGGACCCTAGACTGCGCCTCCGTCTTCCCCATAACATACCGCGTCGTGAAGCAACATTACTGTTCCGTCTATGGATCGGTGCTGCACTTACAAAGGAATACACGTTCCGAATTGGGGTGGCCGACAGCCCTGCTTGTGAAAGATATGGCTGCGAAGAGACAATTGCGCATCTCCTGAGTGAGTGACCTGCTTTGACGACCGAATGACGTACACTGCGTTGTGCTCTGGACCACCTCGATCCTCGCCCTTTAACAAAGGAAGATCCTGGGGCCGTGGTCACAGCAGTCGACTGCCCTCAAGGCCTACAAGGCACTGTTTAGCTTCCTGATAACGAGTGGCTTGAGGGCCAATTGTGAGTGTGCACCTCGCCCCTTCTCTCCTTCCCTTCTCAATCTCTCTTCCCCAGTGCGGGGTAGCCCACCAAAACACCCTTTTGGTTAATCCATGCCTCCTTTCTTCCCCTTTATCTCTCTGTTTTTGCTGACGGGATTATTACACGCTTATCATCACCATCATCAGCGTGACTAGCCCACTGCGGGCCAAACGCTTCACCCATCTCTCTCCAATTAACCCCGTCTTTTGCCAGTTGCGGCCACTGTATTCCTGCAAATTTCTTAATCTCATCTGCCAACCTAACTTTCTGCCGCCCCCTGCTACGTTTACCTTCTCTTGGAATCCACTCCGTTACCCTTAAGGACCAGCGGTATCTCACCTTCGCATTAAATGCCTGTCCAAGCCCATTTCATCCTCTGGATTTCGACTAGGACGTCATTATCGCGCGTTTGTTCCCTCAGACACTCTGCCAGCTTCCGGTCTCTTAACATTACACACATAGAATTTTCCCTTCCATAGCTCGCTGTGTTGTCCTTAACTTAAACTGAACCTTTTTCGTCAGCTTCCACGTTTCTGCCAAATAGGTGATTATTACAGGGTAAAGCACAGGAATTCGCCGAACACTACTTGATGCGAGTGTTTGAGTTTTACTTTTCCGCGCTCTGTCACGTGTTTCAGCTAAGAGCGACATATGAGAAAGATGGCCGCTATCCCCACGTGAGTTAAAAGAAAAAGTTGTTTAGAATGTAGTTTAAACCTCGTTAAATAAGAATGCTCTTAATGGAAACAAGCGAAACAAGCAGACTAGGATGAACTCGTATTTCATAAGTGACATTGTGCAATTTATTTCGCCCTTACGGAGATATCGACATGCCTGCTGCCATCACACACTGTTTATTACACATCCTATTTCATATTAACAGCTGACCAGGCACGTATCCACCCCCCCCCCCCCCCCCCCCCCAGGTCTCTTGGCACTGCTCAGCCACCCAGACAGCTGCTACCATACCCCCTCCACCACCGCCAGCTATAAGAAATTACCTTGGGCCCCTCCAGAAAATAATGCCTGGCTACGTGTCTGTTGTTGACGCTAATTAGTTACGCACTTACTAAGTGTTCCTTTAATGCAATTCGCCTACTTAGCGGTCCGGTTTTCACGTACATCGCCTCCATTTATCCCATTGAACGAAAGTTCTTCAGTGGTGTAGAGGTAGCGTTCCCGGCTCCCGACCCAAAGGACAGCGGTTCGATATTTTTTAACTACTTTCTTTCTTTGCACCAAAACTACATTTCTACGCCACTAACCTCTCGACAAATCAATATTTTCTAGTTACAATGACGCTAACGCCGTGTTTTTCACCGAACGGGACATTTAAAGCTGTCGTGTTAAAATGAAACCGACTTTCGAAAGTCGTATGGGTCGCCCAAGAAAAAATTGGCAGATGCTTAGCTTGGTTAAGCCCGGTAGGTTGCGACAGCAAACGAGGCCTTGGTCGAAACACCTTATTTATACACATCCACACGTAATCTTCTCTCAGAGAGAGGACGGGAAGGAGTGAGAGAGAGCAGCAGCGGCGTGGTTACCCTGGGTAGAGTGTACTAGAATAGTACACTCTACCCTGGGACTGCGGCGACGAGCCGAGCTGGTCTCCAGTTTTCTCTCCGCTTGGTGTGACGTCACCACAGCGAGCGCCTCCTCGCGGCTGCGGCGCGCAGCACAGGTGCGCGGCGCGGCGTGGTTACCCTGGGACCGCGCCGACGAGCCGAGCTGGTCCCCAGTTTTCTCTCCGCTTGGTGTGACGTCACCACAGCGAGCGCCTCCTCGCGGATGCGACGCGCAGCAGGTGCGCGGCGCGCCGTGGTTACCCTGGGTACCCTGGGACCGCGCCGACGAGCCGAGCTGGGGGCCCTTTTTTTCGCAGCTGATATGACGTCACCAGAGCGAGCGCCTCCTCGCGGCTGCGGCGCGCAGCATATGCGCGGCGCGCTGTGGTTACCCTGGGACCACGCCGACGAGCCGAGCTGGTCTCCAGTTTTTCCTCCGCTCGGTGTGAAGTCACTATGGGGGCCGTCTAAAGGTCAAACGTGGTTACCGCCGGGACCACGCTGACGGCTCAAAACCTAGCGTAGTATTGCTTTCGCAATAAAACTGAGCAGCCAACATGCAATTAAAGTGGCTGCGGATACAGCACATCGCGTACGAGTATTGCTAACGCATTGGCGCCGCGAGAAACGCGCCATCGGAGACAGCGTTGCATTTGCGCCCAGCGATGGAGGAGCGTAAGACGGGACACATAAGAGAGCGTAAGACACGATATAAAACCGTTTTCCTTTCACTGTCTAAAGTTCAGGACACAACCCGAACGCCCGCAACGTCAGTGACGCAATACTTTTCCGCCACTATAGTTTGTCTAGCCATTACGTAACATTTTTAGCCCAGTCATTCTCCCTCGTATCGCTCTTATTTGCTGAAGAGTCCTAAGATACTCCTTTAGACCCAATTTTCGATCGAAAATTCCCTGACATACCCAGAAATTCTGGTCAGGAAGTATTTTTGAGTGGAAAACCGTTGATGAACGCAATTTTTTCATGCAATATGTAGGATTTCACTATAACAATTAATTAATATATCCGCAGATCAACTGACGGCAGTCTCGCATTTTTTTGCCATTAACATTTTTGCTACCGTCAAAAGCGTTCCCCATTGATTTTCCATGGTAGCCTTAACTGTTGGATGCGATCGATGGAAACACTTTAAAAGAAAGATTTTGCTAGATAAATATTTCTATCACAGCATCTTACAATGTTCGAACATGTAAAATTTTTTCTCGAGAATATTGGGCATGAAAAGGACAAATTCCGCGAATGGAACATGACTGCTTCACTTCCGCCCACGAGTCCGAAATGAGGTTGAACGCTCTTTTCTTCTTATTCTCTGGCAACGTGATAGATCACGTGATGAGCGACGTCATTTTCTGCGGATAATTTCGCGGGAAGGCGCCGTTTCGTAGAACAACTTTCCCGCGTACCGGCTGGCGCTTAAAACAAGGTTCGTTAAAAGCGTTCCCTTCCGCTCCGATCTATTCAGGCCCGGGATGCGATTGCTGAGCACCAAGAACGTCGTTCCCGGGGAAGTACTTAAGGCATTCTTGTGAACGGCCCGCGGAACCCACTGCGAGACTATAGTGCTGCAGGGAACACCTGCCAGCCTCGCGCCGATGTCCCGGCGCTAATGACTCGATCGAAGAACAGGTATACGGGCTCTAACGTGCATGCCCGTACCTACAGAAACGGGCCGTCTTGTAGAACACGGCTACGCTCATTGGTGAAGCTCCGCGAACCGGCAGCGGCGGGCGTGCGACGATTAGGCACTGCGTCGTAAGGGCGCGAAATCCTGCGCGCGAAATCCTGAAGGCCATCGGCGGATGGTACCGAGCGGCTTGGAGCGCCCACGTGAACGTCCGTGGCGCTCCTGACGGAGGCACTGGGGCAGCATTAAGGCGAAGGCATTCACACTGGCAAAGCGGCTTTAAACAGACTCTCTGCTATGGCAATAGTAAGCCTGCCCAATAGTAGTAAGGTGGAAAGTTGGGCGAGTTGAATCTAATTTATGATGAAGTTAGCGCCAAAAACGAGGACCAAAGTAGGAGAGAAGACACAACACGAGCGCTCGTGCTGTGTCTACTCTCCTACTATGGTCCTCGTTTTTGGCGCTAACTTCATCATGAGCTGTCCAATAGGCTCGCTCAAGCTTGATGAGGCGTGCAAGGGTGGAAGAGCGGGCTAGTTGGTAGTTCATCTTTGGGGAAAGACGCTATATGTTGCTCCACAATAAGATAATCAGTTGAAGTCAGCGCTGTATCGTCTTTTCTTTCTTCGTCCGTGTCTTGGGAGTGCGCTGTGTTCTTCCCCAAAAATTGATGAGGCGACTTTCAGTTGGCTGCGCGACACTCTTCGAGCCACCTCCCTCCCAAGTTACAGTCGAAAAAAACAACTGAAAATTTTCTGTAGTCGCAGAAGAATTTTTGTAGCATTTTTGACTGTGAACTTGTAGTAACAACAGAATTTTCGGTAGTACTGTGCTATCATTTGTCGTCGTGATAGAGCTGCAGAAAAATACAATAATGCAATTTGTCGTTTTTTTTTTGGCAGAAATCTGTCGGTTTTTTTTTTTTGGACTAGGAAGAGAGAAAAAAAAGGCCGGCTAAACTAGGCTGCGGCCCATTTAAAAGAAAATTCGGCGACAGCCATCATGTCCCTGCACTTTCCTTAACTCTAAAGAAAATGGAGTGAAGAGGAAGTAATCTGCCCTCTATAGTGCACTCCCTTTTATAAAAGAGTGTGCGCTAGAGGGCACCTTACTACCTTTTTCTTCCATATAGGCGTATTCGTGTTTGGAGTGTTCTTCTTGCCTTCTTGATTTCCTCTTTCTCTGCTTGCTTTCTCTCGTCCCGTTCTTCTTCTCTTCTCGATTTTCTTTTCTCTGTCTTGGCTTGGCTTAGCTTGTCTTCTTCTCGTTTTCTCTTCTCATTCCTATCTTCTTTTTCTCTTGTCTGCTTCTTCCCTCTGTAGTCTTGGCTTTTGTCTTGTTCGTTTATTTCCTCTTCTTCTCTTTGTTCTTTTTTTCGCTCTCTTGGCTTGGCTCTTCGTTTGGCTTACCCTGGTAAGCGGGTTTTCACGACTACTACAGCAGGCTTCAGTTACACTGTTTTGTCCAGTATATTCTAGGCACTGTATCTACACAACCACTTGGGGTGGGGTCTCAGGGACAGTTCTCGGCGTAAAAGGGCAAGTGAGTACAAAAAAACCCTTCAGAAACAAATAAAAGGACCGCGGGTAGACAGATGGTGTTTATTTGAAGCCTCTAGGATCCAGGACAGGCTGGAGCATTTCTGCATAAAAACTAACACAAAAGGATTCTGTTTTGCAGCGATTATTTTCCCGCCTTACTAGTTCGGCCTTCCCGCCTTAACACGCGCCGTCAGTGACGTCAGGGTTGATAGCTCTTCAAGGATCTCTATTAGCAACCGTGTTATTTGTTAAAATTTTTACTTTTTACGTTAAATTCACATCATAATGTAATCCCGCCAAAAAGGGTGTCGAAGTAAATAAAGTGGACTCAAAATTTAACATGGCCTTTATCTCCAGAGGCGTGATAACTATAGGTTAATGTTTACGGTTTAAATAGAAAAAAAAAACAATGACCATATGTCGAATTCTTTTCTTCAAATTCTCTATTAAACTGAAAATTCCACCATCCTTCTTATGGGCTCCACGGCTTGCAAGCTGTGGAGCTACTACGGAAGGCAGGGGCACGATGAGACCACGGCATCGTTCGATTTTCGAATCATCGCTTTGCCAATTTAAAGACACGACAGGTTCATACCGAGTCTCTCCGCTACCTCGCCAAGTTTTGTTTACCTAGTGCTCGCCCACTGTCATGACCTTGTCAGGGCCTTTGCTTGGTCAAGGAGCATACGCATGACACATAGTACGGAGACCGGCAGTGTTTGTAACCGTAGCGAGCCATTGTCAACTCTAAGCTAGCAAAAAGCGGGACGAAAAAGTGCTGAGTTGTGGCTTGCGCTACGGTTCTTCGGCACTTCCGCCGTTGCCGTCATCATGCGGACTACGTAATCGGAGGCACACTGGTTCCACATGGATTTCGAGCGTGGTCATTTTTAATTCATTTCAAATCGGAAACCTTGTTCTTGCGAAGCCTTTGCTGCTCTCACAGTTCGTTCCGTGACTGAAGGAGATAGCAGTGCCGGGGAAGCAACAAGTTCATGTGAATTTGTCACAACCCCATAAAGATATATTACCACATTAAGGAGATATACCCGAGGTGTGCGGTCGAGGCACACCCGCCACCCGCATTCTCTGAGGGCGTATTTTGCACGAACACATTTTTCAAATTTCCATTTTGTCCACGCACTGTAAGATTGGAACGACTGTTTATTGAATTTCGCCGCGCTTTGATACTCCGATACTTAATTAACTTTGTTGATTTTTTTTTTGTTATCACTCTACCCATTCTGCCTGCGACCCGTACAAGGTCGTCATTATATGGAATAAATAAATAAATAAAATATATATAAGAAGACCTGGTTACACTTGCTGAGAGTGAGGAAGTGTATATGTATGTTGCTCCCTTGTTGCTTTTGCTTGTGTTATTTTTTCATTTATTTGGGATCTTGAGCAATCCAGCTTTCAGGAATAAACTTGCATTTTGCGTTTTTATGTTAAGGCTCCATCGCGGAACTTCACGTTATTACCTTTTTTTTTCGGCGGTCGCTACTCTAAACACGAGTATTTGTGGGTTAATTATTTGTATATAAATTACTATTGCTAATAGACCACCCAAGGTGAACTGTATATGAGTTTTCAGTGCGGAAAAGTGCCGCATATATCATGAAAAAAAAAAAGCGATAATTCGTCCTCCTTCACTAAATAATATTCGCCGAAAAAAAGCGCAAATTCCGTTACGAGATTTTTTATTCTGTTCACAGCGCAACAAGAACGGGAAAGACGAAAGAGTGTCCCAAACAAGCGCGGTCACTCTTTCATCTCTTGTCCCGTTCTTGTTGCGCTGTGAGCAAAACCATGAATACTTACCAACTCGCCCAAATTTCCGCCTTGCTGACCGTTATTAAACGAACAGCAAAAAAAGTACGCCGAATAATAAAAATAAAAAAGCGAGAAGTCCAACTTGTAGTTATAGCTCAAGTGCCACTTCGGAATGCTCGGTGGACGGTTCGGTTGGAGAACATCACAAGACAGGGTGCATGCCAGGAAGTTGCAGCTCATGTCTACCACGCTAGCTTATTCTCCATCAGGTCGTGGTGGCGGTAGGCGCAGCAGTTAGGCTACAGTGAACTATAGTTAGGCCGTAAACGCGGGTGCCCTGAACGTTCTCCTGCCGGCATGTGGCACCAAAAACAGCGGACGCGGGTGACCCGCGCGCCTTTTGCGTCTCAACAATAGTAATCTCCGGCGCCTTTTTCTTTTCTTTGCTTGCTTCTAGAGCTTGCTCACTGGGTATACAAACCGCGATAAAGACTGACGTTGTCGCGTCTGCGTTATTCTGTTCCTCGTCCGGTTTCCTCCCGCTTGTACCATGAGCGAACAAGCACGACAATACAGTACGTAGACATATATTTAGAAGCAGGGTTGCGTAAAGCTATAGCACCGTCTTCACTTGCTGCTGATGTCGCTCTGTCTTTTTGTGCTCGTGAAACTCCAACCGACGCCACTGTGTGACGTCATTGGAGGATGTCAGGAAATATCCGTCTCGCAGAGCTGGAATTCGGGACTCACATTGCTCCTCTACGACGTAATCGGGGCGGAATCAGCCAAAGAAAATGATCCCCCTCTGCTAAATTCTGATTGGGTGTACACTTTCCAAAACCTCACGAAAAAAACAAACAAAACCGGACCGTCGGACGACGCTTCGAGGTTACGCAGATGCGAATACTCTAAACGACGTTGACGGAAAGGTTTACCCTGGGGTATTTCAGGGTTGACAGTAACGGCGCTTTTTAGGGGATGCTGTTGAAGCAGTCGTTGGCGCGGCACAGACGGTGTAAGAGTGGAGTCAACAGCGAAAGAGCGATTTTGAAGCGAAGGGACACAAATAAGGCACACCGCGGTGCATTAAAACTGCACGCAGCAGTGAAGGAGGGTGGCGGCCGACGTAGGAGAAGGGGACCGGTGTCGGTCGCACACGCAGCCTTGCTGCACGGTGTGCTTGGCTGAAGACGCAAGAGGTGGCGTCAACCTACTTGGCAGGGCGCCCGGTGTGAACGCTGGTCGGTCGGAGCAGCTATCTCTTCCCGGCGTCGTCAGCTGTCGACTCGAGGAAAGCGACCGCGCGGAACGGCGGTGACTCCGTGCTGAGCGCCGCTTTCAAGAGTACCGCAGAGCTGCACCGCATGTGCGAGTCAAACGCCGGTTACAAGAGCGACAGCCAGATCACAATGCTATCGACAGAGCTCGTAATTCTCTCTCCCTCTGAAGTGTTAGGGCCCGAAGTGAAAGAACGCACGTTGGTCGAATATGACGGAACATACTATGGCGAACTAGCAAAGTTGAGTGGTCGCGGGTTCGCTTGGTTTCGTAATTCTTCGTGCGCGAGACGTGTTAGGGGTAATTATGGTATAAAGCATGCGCGAAATAGGAGCAGACAAGGTAGGAACCGCGTAATCGGCGCGGAACCATAGACGTCAATAAAATGGACATCAATAAAGGAAAGAAAGAAAGAGAGAAAGAAAGGAAGAGAGAAAGAAAGAAAGAAAGGAAGAGAGAAAGAAAGAAACAAAGAAAGAAAGAATTAAAGAAAGAGAGAAAGAGAGAAAGAAAGGAATAAAGAACGAAAGAAAGAAACAAAGAAAGAAAGAAAGGAAGAAAGGAAGAAAAAAAGAAAGAGAGAAAGAAAGAAGGAAAGTAAGAAAGGACGAAAGAAAGAAAGAGAGAGAGAGAGAGAGAATCGCACGGGGAATAATAAATGCGCTCGTAGTTAATGTGTCATAGTAGGAGGTCATGCAAGTATTCTTCTCAGAGACCTTGATCTGCGGAGCCGCTTTCGAGCGTGAGCAGTGGTCGCAAAAATTTTTGTTTATTGTCGTCCGCACTGAAAGGCCAAATTCCAGCCTGCGGTAAGTGTACTTCGGCACGGTTTCACGCTAAGATTTTCCTCACTACAATATCAGCCATGTCGCCAGCGAATCACTGATCTAGAACTCATCCCAAGGCATGGAACGCAAGATATATGGGTTCACAAAGACGAGCGCCCACTTAAGTACAACAACACGACGACCCCGGCAGTGTCGAACAAGCAACCGTCAACGTAACACGCGGCCGCATTGTGTGCTGCTTCATATATATATATATATTTTTTGTGAAGAACTTGAGTTCAAGCTGTCTTCGACGCTTTTCAGTAAGCTGCGTATTTCGGTCAGCCACTGCCTCTTCCGACGTCAACGATGGGGCAACAAAGGCTGTTTGCGAAAGAGACGGCGGAGTGCTTCGCGCAGACCTCGCCGCGAACCCCGACGTGGAGCACTTGCAGTGCCAAATGTGTGTCTCGAGAAGCGACGTTTACTGCGCTCCGAAGCTGCCGCTGCCTCGCGGTGGTCAATAGCTGTGTCTGGTTTGACATGGTTTGATTTACTCTTGCCTTCTTCTACCGCAGAAAAGTACAGCCAAAAAGTTACAAGTACGAAAAACGTTATGCACGAACAGTGTTAAGAAAAGCGAGAAAAAAAAAAAAAGCTATTATGTCGCTTGAGAAACGTCACCTCCGATGAAGCGTGGCGCGATCCGGCTGTGAAGCGGGTTTTCATAAAATTTGAGTTCGGACTCGTTGTGTGTTCATAACGAACACTTAGAATACGCGAGCGAAGGGTCGAAACAAGGTACGAAACAGTGAAGATTTAAAAGACCTAAATCTCTTAAACGGGTACCGGGGACGACTGCACCCTATTTCAGTACTCAGTGAAAATCGATTCTTTGGGGCTTGAAGACTTAAAACGTGCATTCAATTTTTGTTCTTTGCAGAAATCGATTTTGGGGCTCTTCTGTGGCTCTTTTGTAGAGATGCATACGCATCTGTGCCTTTCTCGCCCATGGCGAACGAGTCCTTTTACAAGAACACTCTGAAGCAACATTACACACGGCTACAAACACTCACTGTAACCATAACCTCAACCACCCCCCCCCCCTCCCACACACACACACGCACCCCCCCCCCCCCACACACACACACAATGCTGACAGCCATTCAGCTTAATACACTAATCACCCCGGCCAGACTGTTCCTGCACCGTTTTCACTCCGACCCCTGTTGTTCCAATTGCTCCCGCCCCTACGCAAACGTGGAACATCTCCTTTCCGCTTGTCTCAAAGCCATCCGTTCCCCAACCACCGTCCTCCCCGTGGCGGGCGTGGCTGGCCTCGACGGCTCACGATGACCAATTAATGGGGAGTTTTAAAATAGGGGGACCCTATCGATTAGGGAAATATGGGATTAGCAAGGCGCCAGTACACTCACGCTCAGAACAATAACGCCCCTCGTGTTACTGTCCAGGGCATGAATAAGAACTGACGCCCCGCTATTCCACTGCCCCCCCCCCCCCCCCCCCCCCCAAATTGATAGAGTCCCCCTATTCTAAGATTCCTAATACTTGTCGGTTTCGCGGAAGAGTACATATGAGGTCATAATTCGACCTGTAATAAAGTCGCTCTCTCTCTCTTTCTCTGTGTGCCAATGCAACCGCAGTGCTGCTCCTTTTCCGGGATGTCGACATCGTCGCAGCCTATGCCGTCTGCATCTAGGCTGTTAAAGGATTAAAGCACCCAATTGGGCTATTGTTGGCCAGTAGGTTCGAAACGTATCTTTTCTAGCACTTCTGAAAGTCATAAGGTTAAAGAACAAATATAGCACGACGAAGAGATTTTGTGCTCGTGTGCCTCGTTCAGTCTGTTTTAAATTGTGTCCCTGATTACACGCGCACGTTTATAACATGAGCAACCAACTGGCTCGTGTGTTAGCCTTAGTGTAAGGTATATATCCAGATCAATCGTACTTTAAAATAAGCAGGACACTTAAGGCTGCTCACGTATGGGAATGGAAAATCATGTCGTGGACGCAAGACGAAGACGTTTGATTGCGGTTTGTGAACTGAGTTTATTTCAAGCAGTGAGTGTTTTTATTGCTTTTTGGCAAGGCTTTAAAGGGGGCTACTTCGTCGTACATGTTACCATAGGGGTGCCCAAGCTATAACACACAAGGGACGACATAGGGCATTACGCGCATCCCCCGTATACACACGCCCGTATGACACCACCCGAAACGCTGTACGACGAACGGCTGCATCATAATCACAATTTTGATACGAATGTCGGGAAAACTCGATTGTCTGAAAAACACACGGAGGTCGACGATTGGCGCGTTTAGTAGAACGACATGCATAGGATTGTCTGAAGTGGCGATGCCCGGCTTGATGTGTGCGTCATGCGGCCACTTGATGACGTCACCGTGTGTGCGTGCAGCGTACGCACGTACGCACGCACGCACGCACGCCGGCGGCGGCTTTTCTCGTAACTGCACTAGTAATGATTTTGCATTAAAAAACACTATCCGCGCATGTGTGCGCATTCGCGCCAATAGTCCATTACAGCCCACGCGTTGTTGGCCTCTGTTGAAATGGCGCGCTCCTATACGGAGGGGTGGCTGATCGGCCAAGCTTTTGTGCAGATCCAAAGAAGAGGCGGAATACCGATGCTCAGGAAGGTCTAACGGCACTGGATAGACGGTTGAGGAAGATGGGAAGGACTGTAATGCCATTTTAAGAGAGTGCAAAAGTTATGAATGAGAAAAACAAAGAAAATTTTGGAAGCAATTTGAGGTTAAGAAAGGAACCATCCATCTGCAATGACATAACCACGGAGAAATTTGCACACCGGCTTCAGGGTAGACCGAATGACGTTTGTGCCGGAACAGACAAGAACTCGAATATAACGCGCGAGTCCCAATTGAGCGACGGGAATCTTGAAATAAGTTCGCCTCTGAAGCGATATTCTATTAAAGCGAATTTTTCCTCAACATATTTCTTCTGCAGCGTCATGTTTGGCCTCTATCTTTTTGCTCTTATTTCTTTCGTACTAGTATGTGTCCTTATCACCCCCCCTTGCGCACACTATTCTCACGAGTTACGGGTTGTATTGAAAAGTGTGTTTTTTTGCACAATGAATAATTTATTTTCCTTTTGGCAGCCTTTTTTTATTTTATCCATACGTGAATTCCAGTTCTGCTACAACTCCTAGCTTTGGGGTTAGCTGTATCACAAATAAACAAGTGAACAAAAATCCTTCTTTTTCTCACCGCCGCACTTAGATAACATGTAGAACCCATTCTCCTACCAATGCGATCGTGTGAGTATACCGTACGCCACACTTGACCCTTCGTACACAGTGTACGTTTAAACGACCTGGTTGCTCTTTATTGTTTGCTATTCAGGTAATCTTTACGGCGTGAACGCAAAAGGCGGCGAAAATGCGGCGTGCAAATCCCAGAAAGGATTCCTTTGTTAGAAAGAAAGAACAACAAAAACCAACGAGACAACAGCCGACACTGACAAACAGCGACTTCTAATCTACAAAAAGCAGCTAAGAAAACGCCACTAACGAAGAGTCGTCACCGTGTAGACTATCTATCCGTCACCAGATGGGCGCTCCTTTTTCTTCACTTCTTTTTTTTCTTTTTTTTTTCTGCTGCAACTTGATCTCGGGAAGCGGCACCATCCGGGGCATACTCTCCTCGACGCGGCGCCCCGTGCACTCGACGACCAATCAATCGGGGCCTCTTGTGGCAGCGACGTGTTTCCATCAGGTCGATGCCGCTCGAAAAAGGGGGTCAACGGCCCGCAGCGTCAATGACCACAGAGACCGGGGCAGTGCCGCGGCACTATTAAAGGAAAGCGCAATCGTTTTGGGCGACATCGAGAGGGGCGAGGTGCGTTTCGCAGGGGACCTCTTTCTCCCTCGCATGTGCTAGTGACGGATGGCGCGAAGACCTCCACTGGGATATATTGACGACTGTCCTTTGTGTGTGTGGCGACCTCGTTGTCCACTTGGGCTCATTTTTCCGGAGGTTTTTCCCTTTCCCTCCCTCCACATATCCCAGGGGACAATTGGCGCAAGTATGGGACCCTATTCGGTGGTCTGTGTTTCTAATACTTTTCCGTGCTGTATCGACACTCGTAGCAGCGGCACCTGGGGGCCGATCTTTCGAAGAACCGGAGGAGTTGGAGCAGGTGGTGCGGTTGGGCATGCTGTTGATGGCTACTATACTTCTGAACCAGCGCTCGCGCGGTGATCGTCCCTCTCACAAAGCGCTACACAGTGGCACTGTGGCACTGACCGCATACAGTGCATTTGTTCGCTTTATGTCTATTCTCTATTTTAACGCGGCAGCGCTGAAGTCCAGTTCAGCGGAGAAACCGCGTTTTTTCTCGTTGGAGTGCCGATAATCGGGATTAGTCGCACAAGCACATGAACTTGCGTGGGTAATTAGAACACCTGACAACGATCACACAGTACGACAGTGATGAGGTCACTACGCAATTCCTCATTGCTCTACAGGGTGGTGCATGATTCAACTAACATTACGTAGTGCCTCTGCGGAGAAAGGAGGAATTGCGCTGTAAAGGAAAAAGGGCCAGCCGGAACTCGAACCGCTGCTCCTTGTGGTTGAGAGTCGGGCGCGCTACCCTTTGACCACTGAGGAACATTCGGTAGAATTGATTAAACGGAGGCTTTGTGTGTCTTGCAGTAAATAAAAAGAAAAGAAAATAAAAATAAAAAGGCAAAGTGAATATAAATTAAAGAACAGCGTTCGTGTCCGCGACGTGATACAGAAATAATAACTGCACTTCGAGCAACGGCAGGGTCATCTTGATGAGGAGGACGGAATGCATTAGATATGGATTTCTTCTGATTCCATTTACATAAGCTGATTAGGGCAGGATCTTGATGAGGTGGACGGAATGCTTTAGATATGGATTTCTTCCGATTTCATTTACATTGGCTGATTCTTATCGCCTGCTGCAAAATGAAAGCATACAGTTGTGTGGTGCGAAGTTAAATACCACTGAAAGTTCTTGCGTTGGAGGCTACCCCGTATACATTAGAGCACAAAGCAGTGTTTGCTAGCAAGCCCTTCGTGGTCGGCTCGGGACGGGAACCATGCAACAGCGAATCAGTGGGTGTCCAGATCCGCAAGGCTAAGCATTGCTGTGTCCGTGCTTCTGGTAGACGAAGAAGCAAGTGGCATCGATCTCGGTGAGCACCACAAGGCCGAAATCATCGGTGTGTACACATATACCATATACACACACCGAGGGTTCAGGTGTCAGCATTTGTGACGCTAAAGACATGCGCCGTCCTCACGGTTCTGTTTGCGCCCGATACCCTGAGTGGATGCGTCTCACGTTTCGGTTAAGCTCGACAACCGAGACCACGGAGCGATTTACTCATCGGCACAAAGTGGAGCACCTCGCCGTAGCAACTGCCGAAGAATGTCTTCCCTCTCGGAAATTTGCTTCCATCGAAGGAGACGCGTTTGATGCCCAATTTCTTGTCGAAACTTCCTCTGCCTGCTCATTGTAAACACCGCCATTATACACGGACTTCCGAGTGCAATAGACCGCGGAATAGACCAAGCTCGAGCTAAGTAAACTGCTCTAGGAGAATTAGCCCGACCGCGAATAGCGGGAAGCTCCACAAAGTAACGGATTCGCGATTCGCCTGAAAAACATACGTATCACCAACCTGTGCCCGCATTTAAAACAGCTGTATTCAGCACGGTTGCGGCTCCGCCCACTGGAAGACACAATCTAGCCCGTGAGCTAGGGCTCGTACATTTGTAGCATAGCGGTCCGTTAAAACATCACCGCACTTGCCGCCTGTAGGCCTCAAATAATAGATGCTGCAAAATGTTACATGAATGAAACGAGAATTAAAGTTCGGTTTGGTCTATGTGTTTGACGTCCTAAAACGACTCAGGCTATGAAGGACGTCGTGATGGAAGGCTCCGGATAATTTAGACCACATCGGGTTCTTTAACGTGCATTGACAGATCACAGTGCACGGGCCTCTAGCATTGCGCCCCCATCGAAATTCGACCGCGCGGCCAGGATCGAACCCTTGGATTTCGGGTCAGCAACCGAGCGCAATAATCACTGAACCAAAGCGGCGTCTGTGGATTGAAGTCACGCTATGTATACTACCATATGCGCCATGAGAGAGACGCCCATAACTCCCACTATACTTCGATCTTAGCTAGCATGTTGGCTGCTATTGGATATATATATATATATATATATATATATATATATATATATATATGACAGAAGCCAACAGCCACAGAAACCAAGGGGCACAGGGGATTTTTTTTAATTTATTATGTGGTGTTGATCAATTTAGAATATTACTGAATATGTTATCGCTTAAAGAAAATTGATTAGAAAAGCGGAAGAAAAAACAACCACATGCCGCCGGTGGGATCCGAACCCACGACCTCCGAATTACGCGTCCGGTGCTCTACCTCTGAGCTACGGCGACGGCTGTCAAATCTTCTGCTTTCGGGGGTATTTATGTTTACAAGTAACCTAACCTTGAGAGTGTTCATCAGCGCCACCCACGTTCATAAGCGGCGGACGTAGAACGTCCTGAGTTACCGCAGAGTGTGACGTAGAACGTCATCGAACGGAGAGGGTGGAAGCTGCGTGAGAACCCTCTTATGCCTCCTATGGCATCAAGGCTGCCAGAACCGAGGCCCTCGCTAAGCAATTAAGCAAACAAGGGAAGGGGAATGAGGGGCTCGTTATAAATATGACAGAAGCCAACAGCCACAGAAACCAAGGGGCACAGGGGATTTTTATATATATATATATATATATATATATATATATATATATATATATATATATATATATATATATATATATATACACACACACACGCTTTGATCAAATGTTTAGGGGAAACCCCCAAGGTGGAGTAGATTTGTAATAAGGGAGTTAATACTCCCTTACTATATATACGCTTTTTCCTGTACCTCGCGGATGCTATTTTCTCGAATACTGTAATACACTCCAAAAAGGCTAGTCCTCCAGCCGAAACGTCGTGAATTGTATCATGTTATGTTTTCCAATTTCTGGTGACTTTATCTTATATATATATATATATATATATATATATATATATATATATATATATACGAGGGCACGAGTCTCGAGCTGATTTTGCCGCCCGCTGGCTGTCTTGCGGCGCCCTGACTGCTGCCCGTTTTGGTCGCCGTAACCTGCCAATAAACCCCCTCCCCAATATACACACACACATACATACAGCCATCGGTAGGAAGACAAGAGTATACGCAATGTAAATAGCTCGACATCGCCCAAATAACCAAGCGAGCTGACCCGCGGATTGATGGCGGCGTCGTTGGCGAAACGCGCGTGGTGTGGTGTATACGCACCTGCAGCTCCATGATGGATCGCTGTAGCTGCTGCTCCTGCGTCTCCGGCAGCGAGTGCTGCCTCCTGGGCACGGGTCGGCGCACCGTGTGTCCGGCCACGGCTCCGCCGCCGCCCACCCACTCTCCCGGGGGCTGCTTGGCGCCGCCAGACGCTGGACGAAATAGAGAGAGAGCGAGAGAGACAGATGAGTATACTGTGCATCACCACAAGAGCTGTACACGGTCGCGCATGTGCAGAAACCGTAACGTGTGTGACATCGAAACCGGTGACGTGTCATTGAAATAGTGCTGTGACGTGCTTTATTTGGACGCCGATTGCATGGTATTGACTTTTCATTTTGGTTTATTTTTATACATGAAAGAGTGCATTACGGAAGACTGCGGGAAAGGACACGGGAAAGGAATAACAAACAAAAAACAAGCGCAGAATCAGAAGTAAATTTTTAGTACGCACACGCAGCAATATATAAGAACAGATTAAGCACACACGCATGAGCGGAAAGGCTTGAAGAGACAGTTACCATTATGCAAGCAACGCGGACTACGTCCCATCTACAGGTTCAAACTCTTTTTCAGGGGTCTAAAACGAGTGAACAATTTTTTAAGCACTTTTCCATCATGCCGATTGATGAACAAGCTCAGCGAGTTGCTCTTCGTGAATTCAATGAAAGAATACATCACACATCGCGCGCGGCATCTTTGATCACCACTCACTGTCGACAGGAGGAAACGTGCCCTAAAATTCTGCATGACACGATCACAGATCTCAAGGCCATTACCAATGCCTGACTGGGACCAGACAGGCAGTGGAAAACATTCATTTGGCTGCAACTACGTTGTACGTTAATCTGTACTAATGAATCAGCAATCTTCGCAAGCGTCTTAGCGGATATTTCCACCGACAAGCTTTAGTATTCAAGAAATGAAAATATTTTTTTGCTCGATTTGGTCAAGCGAATACATTTTCTAATTATCTTTGAAACGGCTCGCTTCACATGCCTGCAGCACATTTACTGCAGAGTGTCTCAGTATGCCATGCGGCCCCTAACTGCAATACAGCATGATGAACTGACAGAATCCAAACAGAGCTTCTTCAGTCCCCGTCGCCGTTCTGAGGTTTTCATTATCTACAGAACTAAACGCGTACCAGTTTTAGCTTGCTGGCTGAGAACCCGGGATCGCTCCGATGGTCAGGTCGCAATAATATTCTACACGCCATCTTTCCACCCTACTGTGGTCTTTTGCAGTTTGCAGTAGGAATTCAATAGTTTTTGTTTCATGAATGCTCATCTAAGAGTCTGAGCCGTTATTCAAACACTCTGGACTTTATAATGACACTTACACTTTTAATAAGATCGATTTCTGTGGCAACGCTATTGTATTAGGTGTAGTATATCGACCTCCTAACGCGGATGTCGCCTTTCTTGCAGAGCTGTATATTTATGTTCAGCGCTTCCGGGGCGACCGAGTGAAGTTGATTTTAGGTGGCGATTTCAACTTGCCTGATATAGGTTGGATCCACATGTGTACTATGGGTGCCAATTCTGGTCATTCTGAGCTCCTTTCGGACACTGCCTTCACGTGTAATCTGACCCAGATTGTTGACAGACCAACCAGGATCTGTGTCTCTGCATCCCACATTCTTGACCTGGTGCTCATTAGCTCTGCCCTTAAGTGTATTTCTGTTGATGTTTTGAAGGGTGTATCTGATCATAATCTTGTTTCCTGTGTTTTTGTTCTTATCAGTTTACGTTGACAACAAAAAGCGTCCCATTGTTGTGAAAAATTTTAATAGAGCTGACGATGTAGGAATTTTGGATTTTATAGAGACCCACCTTGACAGCTTTAGGGCTGAGGAGAATGTAAATGTGTTATGGTGTGTGTTTAAAAAGATATGCCTCGATTGCTTGACAGTGCATGTTCCTAGTGTTATTAAGAAAAAAAAAAACATAACCCATGGATTACGGGGGACATTATCCACACTAAACGTAAGCTAAAGCGGATGCGGCTTTCACGTAATCGAAATAAGTCTAATGACAGCATGCTAGGCAGTCTATTAAGAAACAAGATCAAGCAAGCTAAGGATTCCTTTTTAATGTTGCGCTTGGGCGCTTTTTGAGTGAAGCACCGGAGAAGTTCTGGCGATACATTAATGGCGACAAACAACGCAATGTGTCATTACTTGTTGATGGTTCACCTGTCACAGGGTCAAAAGATACTGCTGGTGTGTTTACTGAGTACTTCCAATCAGTGTATATCGATAAAACCTCGAGTTTTCTTTCTAAGCCAGACGGCTACATTTCTTTAATGCCAGATGTTACTATCTCCCGCGAAGGTATTTTGAATCTTCTTCTGAAACTTGACGTAAAAAAGTCTAGTGGGCCTGATAACATCCCTCCAGCTTTTCTCCGCCGTTACGCAGAATGGCTATCACATTACTTATATATTATTTTCAACGCTTGTCTGTCTCAGTGCGCAGTCCCATCGGAATGGAAAACCGCACGTGTGGTACCTGTTTTTAAAGGCAGTGACCCATCTCGCGTATCTCATTATCGCCCAATATCTTTGATCTCGACCAGTTGCAAAATGTTCGAGCATGTGATCTGCCGAGCTCTCACGGAATTTTTGGAATCGACCCATTTTTTATGTGATGAGCAGCACAGATTTAGGCGTGGTTTATCTACGGTCTCAGAACTGATAACCACTTGCCATGATTTTTTTCTTGCAGTTAAGAACAAACAACAAATGGAAGCTATATTTCTTGACGTCGCCAAAGCCTTTGATAACGTTCCGCACACTGAACTCATACAAAAGCTTTACACTGCCGGAATCAATTCTAATATTATTGACCTTATTAGAGCCTACTTAGAAGACAGATTTCAATACGTTAATGTTAACGATGAGTACTCTGATGAACTTCCGGTTTCATCTGGTGTTCCGCAAGGATCAGTTCTGCGGCCTATCCTATTTTTAGTTTATGTAAATGACATAATGAATGTGGTTGATTCCGAAGTTTGAGTTACACTATTTGCAGATGACTGCGTTTAATATTCCTTAGTTATTAACTCCACAGCGGACCAAATTAAGCTTAAGAGTAACCTGCAGAAGATCTCAAACTGGTGCGACCAATGGGGTATGTTACTTAACGTTAATAAATGCTCCGTACTTAGAATTTGTAAAAAGAAAACTGTTATGATACATCCATATTGTATAGCTGGCGTACCACTTCCAGAATCCTCCTCTGTGAAATACCTTGGAGTTCAGATAACTAATCGCCTAAACTGGGATGCTCACATCGATATTACATGCGGTAAAGCTCTGAAGACTCTGTGGTGTTTGAGGCGTAAACTGCTGAAGGCCCCAAAACATGTGAAACTGGCAGCGTATAAGGCCTTGGTGCGGCCTCGTCTGGAATATGCTTGTTGTTTATGAGACCCATTTACGGCCAAGAATATTTCCAAATTAGAAAGAGTGCAAAGGACAGCGGCCCGTTTCATTTGCAATTGATTCAAACGAACAGATAGTGTAACAGTTATGATCAATTCTATTGGCCTAGAACCTCTCCAGACAAGGCGCACACAAGAAAGGTTGAAATTTTTGAACCTAATATATAATAATCTGATTAGAATAAACACCAATCATTATATTACTCCTGTTTCACGAGCAAGTACGCGTTATAACCACGGAAAAATGCTGCAAGAATTTCGTGCACACTCTAACACAGTTAAACACTGATTTTGTGAAATCGATTGCAGAGTGGAATGAATTGCCGAAGTGTGTAGTGAACAGCCCGAATGTAGAAACGTTTGTTGATAATTTGAGAGCCTTTCGTATGTGAGACCCTTGTCTTTTTGGTTTATTTTTTGGCATCATCGTTTGCTCTTGTTTTTATCTTGTTTTTATTTGAATCTGTGCTCATGCCTGCTTGGAGTCAAGCGACTCCGCAGTATTAAATAAATAAATAAATAAAATAAAAATAAAATAAATTCCCCATATCATCGCTTTCTTTCTTTAATTTGCCAAAAGAATTTTAGTGCATATGCAGACACCTCGCTACATATGTTTTTACGGAATACTGCCTTTAGGTGTAGTGCGCTTTCTTCCCTGTTATTTTCGGAAATGCTACATTCGATTCGTATATACATTTGTTTTTTTTTCTTTTTCTGCATTTCTGGCAGACGACCTTTACATTTTTATCCTCCGTCATCCTAATTTTCTCCTTTCTAATTCTATCTTAGCTGCCATCACATTTGCATTGGCCCCATAATGAAAGTCAGATGTGCCTGCCACGAGTAACCACACAGAACAGGCAACCTAAATTAGATGAGGGTCTAGAAGATAAGCGGCGCGCTGAGAGGAATGCGCGTGTTAAGGGCAGAGCACGGGGCGCCCAGAACGACACCGAGAGAGCAACGGGCTCGCAGAGGTTCCCGCCTTGGATTTCCAAGAAAGCAGCCGGCGCATGCAGACGCAACAGCGACGCAACAACCTGCGCTCCCGATATAAATTCCCCTGTCACCGAGAGGGGCAGACAGCGAGCGCAGCCGGCCGTGAAGCCAGCTCCCGGAAGTGAGGGACGCAAGCGTCTCCGTGTCGAGGGGAGGGGGCGCGAGCCACTTGCTTTTGGGCCGCTTGGGATGTATCGCGGCGCACCTCGTGGCGAACGGGTTAACGGTGCCTAGAGTGCGCGGGAGGGGCAGCTGGGGGCGAAAAAGGGGGGAGGAGATCTGTTCAGCCCGGGTCTGGAGCCCAGTCCCTGGCCGTCTCTCGGCCCTCCCCAAAAATAGCTGCTGCCCGGGCGGTCGTCTCCTTCTTTTCTGTCTATGATCGCAAGACGGATGGACCTGGCCTCCCGGCCTTTGGACAGTTCGGTGCAGTCCCGCTAGGCAGGGCAGGCTTGTGGATGGAGCGCAGTGACCCCACATATGAAAGACGTGAGCAGGTGCAGAGGTGAAGGGGGGGAGCTGCAGATATCTCTTGTGCTCCAGGAAGAAGGATGAGGCTATTGTCGTCAGAAAGATAACCCGAAAAAAAAGAGTGCGCGATGACGGTCTCTTTTGTTCTGGCTCGCGAAGCGGGTCATAGGAAGACACAACGCCGGTGATACGAACAGCTGAATGACAACTGCATTCGCTTACGCATGAAGAGATTTAGTTTTTGCAAATACAGATGCCCCTTATGTACGAGCTTCCGGTTCAGTACAATGGGTTTCGTCGCCACTTGGACATGTCCTCTGGTTTAAACCACTTATTAACTTTCATTTCTCTCGGCATTCTTTGTAAGCACAGTTGCGTCTGTGGAAGCGTGTTCTGGAGGACTTTCACAGGAACAACTGTGGCATTAATAGCACGCTCCCGGAAGGCCCCGGAAGCCAGTTTTGCTCACAAATACGCCCAGTGGTATATAAGAACCCATAGCTAGGCAGCGTTGCCTAGTGGTGCCCGATACCCGCAGTGGCGTAGTAGCTTAAGCGCCCGTATCATCTGGAAAGGAAGGTGCGGGTTCGATCCCCGGTGTGGCTTTGGAGATTCACTGGTTACCGAACGAGTCCAAGCTTTCCCCAGCTCCTCTAGTCTGAAGTGTTCGGCAAAAGTGGTGTTTGACCCCGCCTCGGCTATACCAAGGACGCGTCAGCCACAGAGCTGTTTATCAAAGCCGCCCTTAAGCGAGTAAGATTGCCGCATGATCAATATCTAAGGCATCAAACTCCACAGAGGTAAGGCAGACACGGGCGATACTCCATAACGGTTCAAAAGGGGAGAGTTTCACTTTGTTCACCTACACAGCCGGGGCAGGTCACGGTCGCCGCGTCCGTCGCGCGCTGCACGCAACCTCTCCCGAGCAGCAGCCGAGGAAGTGAGCAAAACAAGAGAAGCACGCGCCGCGGCGCCTCTGGCGGGGCCGCGCTTCAAGGACCTCCCAAAACGGAAGCCGCTCCTCCCATTGAGCTCCCGCGGCGTGAAGAAGCTCAACGCGCCGCTGCCGCGCACAACCGCCAATTGAGTCACCCCGAGAGCGCCGTTCACGGTTTCCTCGCGGGCACGCGGCCCTGCATCCGAACGGCGTTACGTCAGCAGTGCTCCGAGGGATACTGTATCGAGCGCGGAATTTCTTTCACCCGGGTCCAGGATGGGGGACACTGCAGAACAGCGCACAGCTCAAAAAGAAGTGAGCAGGGCAGAGACCAGACTGAGAATGCGACGACCTGTGGCACTGAATAGCAACCGCAGTTTATTATAAGCAATCATCGCCAACCTAGATGTGCGCACTGTAGGTGAACTCCCTCTCCAACTGAGCGACCTCCAATTAACAGTTTTTATTGCGAAAGCAATACAACTCCCAAGAACGGCCTTCCGCGTAGCAGCGGCCACTTGCCACGTTTGACCTTTACAATGACCCCTGACGTCATACCACGTCTAGTTACGTTATAGCGTGACGTCATACCACGAGCGATACACGGGCTACCAACTCGGCTCGTCGGGTAACGGTGGCCGCTTGCCACGGCGCGCCGCGCTCTTCCCACTAGAGGCGCTGCATATGCAGTATAACAGGCGTATAACAGTATGCGGTATAACAGGAGTATAAACAGGCTATTGGGGCAAGAGGACGAAGAGAGGCCGGGATAATGAAACAGGGCATTATGGGGGTACAACAAATATGAAGTACTAAGAGGTATTTGGAAAGGAATAATTGTGCCGGGACTTACTTTCGGCAATGCGGTTCTGTGCTTAAGGGCAGAAGTTCAGTCGAGATTAGACGTAAATCAGAGAGCTGTTGGAAGATTAGCACTAGGTGCCCACGGCAAAACCACAAACGAGGCAGTACAAGGGGATATGGGCTGGGCATCGTTCGAAGCACGGGAAGCTAAGAGTAAAATACTATATGAAGAACGCCTGAGGAAATTGGACGATAACAGGTGGGCAGCTAAGGTATTCAAATATTTATACAGAAAGAGCATTGACTCACGGTGGCGGAAAAGAACTAGAAAACTAACCAGTAAGTATGCCGGTCATGACGACGGAGAAAGAAGGAGCAATAAACGACAGGTTAAAAACGGGGAAGTTAAAAATTTGATGATGCAATGCAAAAGAAACATAGTGTAGAACTATATCGATACTGGAAAAGGCAGATCAGGAAAGAATTTTTCTATGATAACTCAAGAGGCAGTGCCCTACTTTTTGAAGCTAGGTCAGGGTGTCTTAAACGCGCAGCTACAAAAAGAAATTTAACGAAGATGATGGCGCATGTGCAGTGTGTGGTAGATCTGTGGAAACAATTGAACACCTCATAATCGAATGGGATGGTATCCATCCGGATGTCGATGCAGGCGCAGTCACTCTTCCTGAGGGCCTAGGGTTTAAAGATAACAATGGTCATGTAAATAAATCTTCAGTGTAAGTTAGCAAAAAGCGATTGGAGGATTGGTGGCTGAAAAGCAGAGATGTGGCATAAGGTTAGAATTGTAGGAAACCGTAGGTAAAGATGATGGCGATTCTTAATGAGAATTGCCAACACAGCAAACAAAAAAAATAATAAAGAAAGAAAAGCTGAGCATGGTGGAAATTGCCACCACCCCGTTTCAAAGGGGGCGCTCCTATCCGTCCGTCCGTCCGTCCGTCCGTCCGTCCGTCCGTCCGTCCGTCCGTCCGTCCGTCCGTCCGTCCGTCCGTCCGTCCGTCCGTCCGTCCGTCCGTCCGTCCGTCCGTCCGTCCGTCCGTCCGTCCGTCCGTCCGTCCGTCCGTCCGTCCGTCCGTCCGTCCGTCCGTCCGTCCGTCCGTCCGTCCGTCCGTCCGTCCGTCCGTCCGTCCGTCCGTCCGTCCGTCCGTCCGTCCGTCCGTCCGTCCGTCCGTCCGTCCGTCCGTCCGTCCGTCCGTCCGTCCGTCCGTCCGTCCGTCCGTCCGTCCGTCCGTCCGTCCGTCCGTCCGTCCGTCCGTCCGTCCGTCCGTCCGTCCGTCCGTCCGTCCGTCCGTCCGTCCGTCCGTCCGTCCGTCCGTCCGTCCGTCCGTCCGTCCGTCCGTCCGTCCGTCCGTCCGTCCGTCCGTCCGTCCGTCCGTCCGTCCGTCCGTCCGTCCGTCCGTCCGTCCGTCCGTCCGTCCGTCCGTCCGTCCGTCCGTCCGTCCGTCCGTCCGTCCGTCCGTCCGTCCGTCCGTCCGTCCGTCCGTCCGTCCGTCCGTCCGTCCGTCCGTCCGTCCGTCCGTCCGTCCGTCCGTCCGTCCGTCCGTCCGTCCGTCCGTCCGTCCGTCCGTCCGTCCGTCCGTCCGTCCGTCCGTCCGTCCGTCCGTCCGTCCGTCCGTCCGTCCGTCCGTCCGTCCGTCCGTCCGTCCGTCCGTCCGTCCGTCCGTCCGTCCGTCCGTCCGTCCGTCCGTCCGTCCGTCCGTCCGTCCGTCCGTCCGTCCGTCCAAAACACCTGCTTTCGCAACCTACCAGGCTTAACCAAAGCTAAGCCCCCGCCAAGTTTTTTGGATCACGAATTGCATCTTAGCATTACCCCTCAAGAGGAAAGTATACAACAGCTGTATCTTGCCAGTACCCATCTGCGGGGCAGAAACTTGAAAGCTAACGAAAAGGACTGATATTTAAATTAAGTAGAACGGATTGATCTACGGAAATCAAAACGATGGGTGTACCGTTAAGGGACTGGAAGAGAGCAGCAGAAAGGGTCAGGGAACAAACGCGAGTTCATGATATTGCGCCCGAAACAGTGCTTTGATTGTTTCCTATGTTCTTGGCTCACCTCCGACGGCATGAGACACTTTGCAGGCTACGTGAAACCCAACCAGCATGCTATCGAACCGTCACAATCAAGCAGGGCCTTTTGTATGATGTTGCCGGTAGTCGTCGTTGCCTAATGCACCTTATCTGGAAATTCCGTTGCCGTCTTTAGATTGAGTTCGGCCGAGAGCGATTAACATTCTGTTCTTTGGCCACCGCCGAGCGCACTTGCTGCCATCGTAGCCGCCGAATTGCCTTTAAGGCGAAAGCCTTTCTTGGCGCATGAGTGGCGTGGACGAAGCTGTCCGCAAGTGTGGCGTAGATGGAAGTTGTCCGCAACTGTGGCGTGGATGGAAGTTGTCTGCAAGTGTGGCGTGGATGGAAGTTGTCCGCAAGTGTGGCGTGGATGGAAGTTGTCCGCAAGTGTGGCGTGGATGGAAGTTGTATAGAGAGGCTGTCTGCAAAAGTGTCCTCACAAACTGTCAGTCATAAGTTGTATGGTAATTACAATCAAATGTAAAAGTTGATTAAGGGGCAGTTGATAAGCAACATATATGTAATTATAGTACTGATATTTAGTAAATAGTAAAAATAGTGATAGATAGTGATAATGATATTTAATGATACTGACGGTGTTAAAACAAATAGTGGTAGTGATGGTAGGGATAGTGATAGCTGCCGATAGTGATAGTGCTAGAAGTAGATAGCGATAGTAGTGATAGCGATAGCTACTGATAGTGATAGTCCAGAGATAGATAGTGATGATGATAGCCATATAGTTGGTGATATCGATGATGATAATGCTAGTGATGGTGACAGCGATAAAAATTATAAATATAAGTTTTTAAACAAAATAATAAGAAATGAAAATTTGCACAAAAATGAAAATAATCTGAAATAATTAAAAATATGAAAAGAGAAGGAAAAAGAGAGTAAAGGGAAGGCTTTCGTATTTTCACTCTTAAGCAGACAAGTGCAATACTATAATTGTTTTCTTTGCCGGCACAAGTTCGCCCAATGAAACCTTGGGGGACATTAAGGTTCACCTTCAGGGTATGGGTTAAGCGATACCGTTAAAGAGTCCCTACGGTTGCTTAGGGGTTCCGTGATGCACCCTTTCGCCGACGTCGACACGCCTGCTTGTTGCTACCAAATGCTGCTTTGTTACACACCACCGTCCATATTCATTGTTGCGGCTGACTAATGACCCTAATTGCTCATTTTGTTCCTGTGATGTAATTCGCCCACTGTGCGGAGTGAGGTGCTCGTACGAGACCTCCATTTACCCCAATGAACAAACGTACTTTGGTTGTGCAGAGGCATAGCGTGTCCGGATCCCGACGCAGAGGACAGCGGTTGGATTCCGCTCGACCGCCTTTGTGCTTTAAGCGAAACTGCTTTTCTACATCACTGCACTTTCGACCAGTCAGGATTTTCTAGTCCCGCCTGACGCCGGGTGTTCCGTCGAACGGGAAATTTAACGCGGCAGCGTTAAAGTAGTTTTGTAGTGCCACCAGCCACCCCTGTTTAGTCAGCCGCATTGCCTGGGACAATTTCATACCTCCCGTGACAATGTCCTAGCTGCATGAGATCAGCAAGTGTAAATGGGCTTGGGCGGCGTGTATGTTGCGAAGGGAAGATAACCGCTGGTCCTTAGGGGTAACGGAATGGGTTCGTTCGAAGAGAAGGCAAACGTAGCAGGGGGCGACAAAAATTTTGGTGGGCGGATGAGATTAGGAAGTTATCGGGGATACGTTCACCGCAGCTGCACAGGCAGAGTTAATTGTAGGAATACGGGAGAGAGATTTTTTCTCAAACCGACAGGTATCCAAACAGCGCACCATACCACAAGATATGACCCACGCGCTACAACAGTGAATGTGTATGGTGCGGAGACACCGCTACGTTATACCACACACTATGGGATGCAGGTCTATCCCCATAATACCTAGAATACGTAGCCGTAGTCTTTTACAGTTGGAGGACCTTCTAGCTGACTCAGACCCGCAGCGTCACCTCACGATGGCACAGCGACCAGGAGCCGCAGCTGAGGCCGACGCGCTCGTGGACCAAGGAATGCCGACCACTACGACCTCAAGAGCCTCTTGCTAACCCACTGTCCCTAACACCCATTTCAATCAATACAGTTTACCAATCGATCGATCGATCGATCAATCAATCAATCAATCAATCAATCAATCAATCAATCAATCAATCAATCAATCAATCAATCAATCAATCAATCAATCAATCAATCAATCAATCAATTAATCTGCAGCGGACGTAGTTATAGGGCGATAGTGGGGAACACTAGCCTGCGCCCACGCTATAACCGTGAAATTCCTAACATCATCTCATTGTGTGGTGGACAGAAGAAATGAATGTAAATACGCCTCACAGTTAGGCTGCAAGAGAGCAGATGAAACAAGGACACAAGAAGAAGGCAGACGACAATTACAAGCGCGAGCTTTCAACAGAGGTTTAGTACAGCTGTTGTATCAATATATTCAAGCTCGTTGTGCTAAAAGACACACATCTGGCACGTGGGCTGACATGCTCTTCGACATGTTTCAGCACACTTGTCAGAGAAGCAATGGCGCGAAGCCAACTCTGAGTGCGAGATTTGTGCTTGCAAGTCCTTGAAGGAAGTCATTTCTTGATCACGCGGTGACTATTCTTGGCGAGGTAGATTGAGGAGCACACGGTGGGAATCACTCGTGCGTTAATTCGGACGTCCTTGCGAAGAACGGCAAACGCGGGTCGACTCCGGCGCGTTTCATACGCTCGGCTTTTATGGCGCCCGGTGTCCACTTTTCGCGATGAGTTTCCCCATAGAGCGATGCGTACGAACAACCAGCGGTAAACCCGGTAGGCGCGATCGAAAGACCTTCAGCAGGTCGGCTTCAGACTTTCTTTTATCGCTGAAAACAACCGCACAGAGGCTGTGGACACGGGGCGACTTGTACCGTAAGGTATTACATAAAGCTGTCATCTATGGTGTCTTTACGCAGCTGCTGAAAGTGAGGCACTAACGTGAATGCTTTCGCGACGGCTCTATGAGCTTGCTGTCAATCACAAAAAAATAACGTCAAACTCGGCGATAGATTCTTCTCAGCGGGGAATGTGGTGTACTTAGTTTCGTATTCCTTAGAAGGGCTGTTAGTAGATGTAAGTAAGTTTTTTATTTGGGACAAGATTTACAAAAAATTCTGTCCTGGGTGAGTAGGCTAAAGGCGGTTTCCCGCCTGACGAGGCCATCCCACCCTTGACAGCAGAGGCAACTGTTTGCAGGGCTTGAAGACGCGTGTAAAAAGTACATACAAACAGATTGCAACAGTGTAATTATAGACAATGCATTTAAACCATGTATGCACAACATATTTGCAAGAGACAAAAAAGATACAATAGGTTGAAATACAAACAAAGAAAATGCCAGCTTACGTACATCAGAAATAAAATAAATCAGACAAAATAGGAAATAGCGTAATTACATTTACACATTTAAAAATAACACTTACATTTCGACAAAAAAAAAAGCAGGATACATATGATGCATGGAAATTTCACCTATACCTCCATAAGGTACATAAGTTTCATTGTTTTCTTTATTTTGTGTTGTGATGGATTGGCAGACAGTATTTCAGAAATGGCAGGATATTGATTCAAAAGTCTTGGAATTTGTGTACTCAACCTGTGGTCTCCATAGTTCGTACGTGATCTGGGTATTTGCACTGTATCTTGTCTAAGTTCATAGGGGGTAGATTTGTTACAGTATTTAGCTTCAAATGTTGACCTATCCAACTTATACTGGCGCATTATTTCGAGGGATATTTGTGCTTTCCATTACCACAGGGTTACCATGGAACCCCATGTACTGGAAACTGAGGCTTCTTGATGCGTTTGAAAACAGCGACGTCTCTAGCTACTGTTACAGGTATGCGAATATTCGAAATTTTCGAACAGCGAATCTAGTATTCTCTTATTGTATTCGTCCAACGAACCCAGTAGTTTATGTTCAAAATCATTCGAAGTGAATCGAGTATGTTCTCAAGTTTTCGAATACTGTTCGAATAACTGGGTCGAAGTTCGAATATGTTTTCTTTGACGACTGCCTCAAAAGCAGGGCGCACTCCGCCACGCATGCAGTCCATCCCAGGCGCGGCGTTCATGACGCTCATACATGACCTCCAAGGTTAAGCGAAGCGGCAGGGCAGCTTTAACAAACCCTATCCTCATGCCTGAACTCGAAGACAGTGAGTCAAACTCATACAACTCTCGCCTCTCTCATATACTAAGATGTAGCACTGTTTTATGTCCCAGTCGTCATGAGTATAGCAAGAAGCGATTCCTGCACGTGTAACATCACAGCCATGAAGTTAATATGCTGGCTTCATGTTGCGCACTCCTCAATGGAGATTATCATTGCAGCTTTCCACAGCTACAACCTTAAGTACATAACTAGCACCGCCGTACCACAGTGCCGCGCTAACAGTTCCCTGTTTCGCAATTTATCCTTTTATAAGAATATGCATTGCTGCGAATGTAAGCAAAAATGTACAATTCGTTTCCTAAGCCCGTTGTTATGAAGACAGCTCTGACGTGCTTATCCCTGCAGAGCTTCCTGGTATGTGGAGAGAACTTAGGGTTTGCTAATGCGTTCCGCATGACGGCCTCAGTGCCCGACAGCAATTGCATCAAGTGACAAAAAGATACCCGACTGCGTCAGGCACAGTCTCCAAAGAAGCAAAAAGGGAGAAAGGCTTTTAAGGCGCCTGTACAGTCAACTGCAGTAACAAAACGCCACTCCCTCTGCGAGAACAAACTTTTCAATGGTTCAGATCGAAGAACTTATTGGGGCGCGTTTTAGCTACCACTAACGGCCGTATAGGATCTCCAACTGCCCATTCAGGAAGTAGTATTAAGGAAAGGCGACAGGCGTGAAATGTCTCGGCCACAAGCAGACTCAGCTTCTGGAGGCAGCCAATTAGGCAGGCAGGAGAACGGTTCGACGAACTTAGGCTCTAATCCTCTGAAGGAGTCCTCAAAAAGTCGTTTCATTTTTTTCCCTACTGCAGCGACCAATCTCGCTTTCGGATCCGTTTCATTAAGAGCTATAAACCAGTACTTAAGCCAAGCAAAAAAGGCATCGTTCTCTTTCCGTGCTTTTACTGCGGGCAGCTCTTGTGCCGAGTCACTTTCGATTCAGAGAGGTATGATACTTCCAGCACAAGAACGACTGTATTGCCTAATTGGACCACACCCGGAATCTGATTTCCTGCCTTCGACAGCCTAGCCCTAATATCGTCCCCGCAAAAAATGCAGGTATACGGTACTTGTTATACCTTTGTTATATCTTCATTCCTTGTCATCGCATCCCACTGTGAAAGCGACTCAGGGAGTTTCAATGTTTGCGTGTCTCTCTGTTGGAATCGGGGTTGTTGAGCTTGTACGAGCCAGGCGCTGCTATAATGACATAAGTGCAAAGGCGGAGGCTTGGGCAAGTTGGTACATCATATGTAAGTAAAACAGCGCTAGACACGGGACGAAGGAAGAACAACAGAGCACAAGGCGCTACTAGCAACTCGATTTTTATTCCGCCAGAGAGGACAGAACTGCGTCAGCAAGCCATCCATTAAGCTACTTGACAAAGAAATTCGCTATCTAACTTTGTGACTTGTGCATGCACCTGCAATGACTGCACTTTATGTATCTGAGTGTCTGTACTGTTTATCTTTATGTTTTTTGTGTTCTCACTTCCCGGATATATATTTCGCTTCTGGCGGAATAAAAATCGAGTTGCTAGTAGCGCCTTGCGCTGTATTGTTGTTCCTTCGTCCCTGTTTTACTTACATAAGTGCAAAAACTAAAGCACTGTCTGGGTTAGTCAGAAACACGCACCCCCTTCAGTACGCCAAACATTGTAGCATGTAAAAGAGTTATTCGCGTAGTTAACAATGCCAAAATTTTTGGTTGCTTGCATAGCAGCACTCTTGTGAAATAAGATGTTCACCGCGGAAACTAAGCCATTTTGCAACCGGTTTCGTTTTTTTAGCTTAATGGCGGTGGAAAGGGAGTGGGCGGGAACGAGGGGGGGGGGGAGGGGGAATTTTCAGCGATTGAAAGATAGTGTGAACGGCAGTGAGAAAGCAGAAAGCAAACACGATCAAGACGGTCGAGAATAGCAACGTGGAAAGTAAAAAAAAAAAAAGAACCGGGATGCAAAGGATAACGACAGGCTGTGGTTATCCGTTATGAGGGTGTAATTGGAATTGGGTGTAATTGGAGACGGAAGACAACGGAGAAGACGAAGAAGGACTTCCTTCCGCGTCGTGCCATTAAGCCTGAGGACATCATCGTCATCGTCCCTTTTCGTCTTGTCATTTGTGTCCTCTTGCGAGAACTCATCAAAGTGTCGAAACAAACCACCCAACAGCAAGTGTTGAGGCCATACACCCTGTATATTGGCGCATGCGCTGCACTTTTTTTTTTTTCCAGCTTCTTACGAAGTGCGGCTCTTACACGAAGGCGCAATTTTCCCATTCAGTTTTTCAGACTATAGAGCAGAAACTAGACCATGTGCGTCCCGCTGTGCAGGGACTCCTATTTCAAGAAATAGTTTGCACGGGCCAGGTGACCCTTGATGGAGATAACGCGCTGAAAGTCCGAATGATACGACGACCGACCGGAACCGCCCGCAATAACACATGCCACTATGGCCCTTTATTAGTAAGTGTCACGTCACCCCAACTTACTCTGAGCAGCGAGTAGCGACACAGTTCTAGGCTCGACCTTAGCAATGGTTTGAAACGTCCAGGGACTCGGGACTTTTTCGACTGGAGGCGGGGGGAGGACTCCGAGTTTGTTTAGCTATTTTAATTTATTCCACGTTTCGTTGAAATATTTATTCGCTTTTATTTACATTTTCAGTTTATATTTTTCACAGTTCACTGTTAAAAAGTGCTTTCTTTAATGCATGTAAAACCTAAATTTATATGGGCAGCTCTATACAGATGTCCACACGAAGAGAGGAGGACTAATCGACTGGCTTAAAAAATTTCCGCAAAGGCTGTTTCATTTCTACTAATCACGTTCTAATGGTTTAAGTCACTGATATTAAATGCTTTACGGCTGGCCATGATGCCAACCACTACTCAGCCCGGCTGTGCTTTGTATCGATAACGCACTGAAATTGTAGTGTTTGTCAGAAATCTGATCTGAATCCAAGCATTTGGCCGCACCCCTTAACCATCGTGTTTCGAAGTCTCTGGGAACGCCGCTTCGCGCCTGAAACCAGCGGCAACCGGCGAACGCCGCTGCGGGGCGCCTTCCGCACGCGAATAAATCTGCGGTGGAAGTTAGCAAAAGGCGATTGGAAGATTCGTAGCAGAGAAGTGACATAAGGTTAATTGTGTGAACTGAAAACGAAGTAAAAAAATGGCGAATTTTATCACCTGTTTATAACACAGTTGAATAAAAATAAAGAAGAAAGCCGAGCACGGCCATCCGTCCCTCATCATCATCATCATTCTGCTGTGGCTTGTATGCGAAGCGCGCTAGGCCTTTAGGCCTACAGAGACACCCGTCCTCATCCGACATGCATCCGCGCGGCCATGACTACTATAGGAAGGGTATGGGAACCGGAAAAAATGTCCCCAGAAAAAACATCCCCAGAAGATACGTCCCCGGAAAAAACGTCCCCGGAACATGCATCCCCGAATAAAACGTCCCGATTTTTCGAAGTAGGAAAAAATATCCCCAAACGGGTCACATCAAACATACCGAAGCCGTCATAGCATCCGGCCGCCTCGCATGTGTACATGCATGCAATTCGCATGCATGTACGGATCGCATGAGGCGGATACAAGTTGTTTGCCGGTGGAACGAGTCAGTGACCCGTAAACGCAACGACATCGACAGAGCAACGCAAGTGTGGCAGTCGTTTATCGCTCAACGCTTGGAAGTTTTGCAACAAAACACATGATGAGGAGACCTTGTTACACAAAGTAAATACAGGCAAATGCCGCGGACTGCAGAAATCAAGTGTAAAAAATATATATCTGTCATCAGATCATAACGAAGGCACTTGACCGAACGTTTCTTGCTGGGCATCGTGTTTGTAGGGAGAAGGACTGAGCGTGGCCTCTACACTATCATCTAGCTATCCCATGACACCGAAGCAATATTAAGGGGGCGGCAGTTCAGCGCCTATGCACTGCACCTGGAGACAGCAGCTTCGCGCTTGCACCAGCTCTTGCAAGGTAAGTGTACGACTTATCAGACGTGATGTAACGGTCTGGTACTAAAAATACTTCAAGCTTCTCAAATCCGAAGAAGAGTCTCAAGATTCTCAATCAAAAGAAGAGTCTAATAAAAAGGTCAATTTTCTGTCAAGTGGGCTCCGGAAGAAATTTTTTTTTCTTCACTTGGGCACATTTTTTCCTAGATGCTGCTTCCTCAGGGGACTTTTTTTCCAGGGACCTTTTTTCCGGGGACGTTTCTATACACCCGAAGCGTATACCGCTGGCGTGGGTACATCTCATCCTACTTTTCGGTCAGCAGGCGGACGTTGTGATTACGCTTTTATCCTTTCTGGTGGGAATGCATCCCAGCACGCAAAACGAGATCAGCAACGCCGAGGCGCTGCCGCATAGTAGCACAGCCTGCGTGACATAGCGGTCATACGTGCGGCAGCTCCCCACGGAACCTGCCGTTGAGTCTAAAATTATACAAACCTGAGACGAAACTGCTCTTTGGCGACTTTCTTTTTATTGCGAAAGCAATACTACTCGCACTTTCAAGCCTTCGCGGGACCCGGCCGCAGTTACGTTTGACCTTTAGCGGAGTGAATATGGGCGACCAACTCGCTCCTTCAGATAGCCCGGCTGCAGTTACGCCGCGCCGCGCACCTGTGGCGCTACTGCCGCTGTGACGTCATACCAGCAGTAGATTGTTTTCTTTCTCTCAGTCGCAACGACATCAAACACAAAATATAAAAAAAATTACCGAAGACGCTTTGAGTCGTCGCGCAGCGGCGGCCGGTAGCCACGCGTGACCTGTAAACGCGGCGCACTGCGTTCTTCAGTTGGAGGCGCTGCGCTTTTGCTTTCGCAACGTACCAGGCTTAAACAAAGCTAAGACCCCGAAATTTTTTTTTTTCCAAGTATGGGCTTCCGGTTTGGGAGCGCGGCCCATACACGAGCGGAACGGTAATCTAGCAGGACAATTAGCCCATTTCACAGCTTAAGGGTCACGGTTCCGAACAAAGCATTTGATTAGCCACTGTTTTCACAGCTTATGAATTCTTTTGGGCTGGCAAACACCTGGGTTCCTCATCATTATCTTCCCGTTTCTTTTCTATTTTGTTGCGCGGAAAAATGCCGTTTCTCGAAGACGATAAGTTCGCTATTAAACGAGGCAATTTGTCTTTCACCCCACAGCGCCCCGATTCATCACCCTAAGCTTGACGATTTATGAATGCGCCACTTGATTGGATCGGCCGCCTGTGACGACAGCACTGCGGGTTTCTGTCTTACTTTCCGTGTGGTTTTTCATGCTCCTCCTGCCATGCACTCCATTACTCACAGGGCACTTTATAGACACCAGGCCGCCATCTAACATACGCTTTTTTTATTACCTTCTGGAAGTTGTTATATGCAAAATATATAAACAGGGGTCTGTTGATTAGCATATCGCAAAACAGCAGCGGTCGCAGTGCTGGAAAGACGGTGGATCTCACCGGATATTGGACGTTTAGCTGTTACCTGTCTTAGTAAGGCCTGCTCTTAACGACGTCTGTATTTTTGCGAATCCGTGAAAGGTAATTCCGAAATTTATACTAAACTCACAATTGCGTGAACGGGGCACAATTGAAAGATTCCAAAAACATGACCTCGCGAAAAAAACAGGATTGGTTTTTTGACGCCCTTTCCGGAAATTCTGCTCGTTGGCAACCACAGCGCCTCTATGGAG
The DNA here is from genome assembly GCF_055824585.1 of Amblyomma mixtum. Classification (NCBI taxonomy): domain Eukaryota; kingdom Metazoa; phylum Arthropoda; class Arachnida; order Ixodida; family Ixodidae; genus Amblyomma; species Amblyomma mixtum. Next base: position 163,077,942 of record NC_143016.1, on the reverse strand, counting down.
AGTTTGGTGAAAAGAAGAATGGGGTCAGTGACCCCAGACCTATGGAGAGAAACTTTCTTCTAATACATACGTGCCGAATATGAACGAAGCATTGATGAAACGGAAAGAACGTGTATCGTAACTGTGCTTTCTTCGTTACTCTAAGCCGAAGAAAACAGATGCACTACGCACTATAGTGGGTGCTCCATCGAACATTTTTAAATATTCCGAAAAATATAGAGTTCAGATAGAAAGAACCAAGAACATAGAAAAAAATTTTTTTTTTCAGGAACAAACTGTGGGCCGGGGTGGACGACAGGTACCGTAAAAGAAATCAGAATTACCTACATAATTAACTAAAACCAACTAATTATCGTTTTAGTTACCACTGTCTGGTCGTTAAGTACGATGGCATAATAGACATTTAAACGAAGAAAAAATCACTGTCGAAAGCCTTGCAGGAAATCTGGTGCTTTTTCCCGTTCAAAACAGAAAATGAGAGCGTAAGCCGCGCAGGAAGCTTTGCGGAAACGCAACGCCCCCTAGTGCGTGCTGCACTGCTCTAGGCACCCAGCTTCCTGCATTTTATTTTGCTTTGCCGCTTGGTTCAAGGTAAACAGAGCTCATTCAAGACGAACAAAACAAAAACGCGCACATGGGCAAACAAGGATGCAACAAAAGCGCTGAATAGCAACTGCTTCCTACAGAAAGAAAATGAAATATCTACGCTTCAGGTAATAGCATAATACAAGAAAATCAAACCTTCTGCGCTCGCACAGAAGACACCTGCTTTTTTTTTTAATTTGCAGGGCATAACAAAACACTAATTCAATGATGATGATGAGTTTTAATGGCGGAAGAGAACGTGTGGCGAAAGAGCACCATGGCGCAAAGTGCTTTTTCTTCTACTCAAGGCGGGGCCAAGGACCCAATTTTCCTAGCATTCCACCACAGAGAAGCTGATCATCATTCGAGGGGAAAGCTTGCGCCGATTGGAAACCGGTGGGTGCCCGGCGGCACTTGGGATCGAGCGCCGCACAACGCACATTCAGGACAGCCCCACCGCTACTATGTAGTCGAACCTAACAAAAGTTTAAAGTACCTCTTTTTCTTGCAGATTAACAGAATAGTTCGCGACACACGCGTCTGTTCCTTATCTAATCAGGTCACTCTGATCACCTCTGCATATATCGAATTTCTGTGGCGGGTGAAGATGACCTTTGTCCTATGAAGAGAGCTGGTCGAAGCCACCTGAACAGACAAGAAGACGACTCGGGCGTCGTGAAAACTTATTCTAGCCTAGAAGAAAAAGAAGTACTTTTTCTTAAAAATTTCTAAAGTTCGACGAGATAGCACGAGGAGCTGTCCTGAACTAGCGTTTTCTTATGTGTGTCTTGCCCTCGCTACCCTCACTGTCGCAGGGATCACTCAGATGGACGGACTAGAAGAATAGGACGGAAATAACTGCATCGTAGAGGCTTTGCGTTAATTACATGCCTGCCGTCCGCTACTTACCAACAAAGTCAGACCACAGAGAGCGGTTGCTTGCTCCGAGAAGATAGTGCCTGTACACACCTGTACACGCGAATGGAAATGTATCCATCGCCATAGAAGAACGGAACAACCTTCCTGAAACTGTTGCCATCGAAACTAATCCCACCAGATTTAGGCAGCTAATAAGAGACCACTTGATCCAACTATAGCTACTTCTCTCGCGATGCTCTGCCTGCAATATGAACTGCTTGTGTCATTGCGACACCCCCCCCCCCCCCCAAGTGTTTTCCCACTTAATTATTTTCCGTACATTTTAAGGTTTAATTTTATATACTACTGCTTTGCCATATATTTCTGTACTATTTGAATTACCTGACGTTAATTTCACGTCAAACTTGTTATTCTTGTTATTTTTTGTTATGCTTTTTTATGTTTACATGCCCTTGTATGACCGCTTCGCACCACTGTCTTCCTCCCCCCCCCCCCCCCTTAGGTAATGTCCCAGACGGGATCTTTAAGGGTTCAATAAATTATGATGATGATGATGATGATGATGATATTCATTTTCAAAGTAACAAATGGCCGATAAAAATTATGAACACGAGAAAAATGCGAAAGCGTGCAGGTTAACTTTCCAAACTCAAGTGACCGTGTTTGGCAAACATTTCTGTCTTGTTTTCTGCGATGCCGGAAGGCAATCGCCGGTTTCTTGCTGACAGACAGTTGTAAATGCAAAAAATAAATAAATAAATATTGCGCTTATCGAATTTCGTCATCCGCCCGCTGTACAAGAGTACTGATCGTTGATGTCACTCACTTTAGATTCTCTTCAAGGCGCGCGTTGGCCGTCTACCTCTGCTGCACTTTCACGCCGGTCGCTTTGACACGCCAGATAGCGATTTCTTCCTTGTCTGTCGCTTTTTTTTTCCTTTATAAGTACCGATAGACGGCTGACACTAGGTTGCCACCACCTGCAAATAAGCTCTAGTTTATTGTGAATTTATACAATAGACACAATTTTACCCATGCTAACAGCCCTCCGTAACGCCGCCATCCTGGCTAAATTGAGGCTCCACTTACGGGCCATGAAAAATCGCCAGTACTCATTGCAACTTGATTCCAGGGGACGTTGCGTTTGCACTGAGCTTCATGCGCTCAATTTCGGTTTTCATCGAAAAAAAAGCACCGTATATCTTCACGCAGCACGACTTTAGAATATGGCATTTTCTTCACATCAGAAGCCTTCATGACAACGGCTTCAGTGCCTTGGAACTAACCATTTGCGCTAACTACCAGACTGTGTTAATGTGACGGTAAATAGTAAATCTTAGACTACTAGCTATATAATTAGTATGACTTATTAAATAACTGACATCAACCGCGGCTGACAGGAAGTTCGCGAAAAGATTTTCTTTAGATTTCAACTGCCCCACTCTTAGAAATTTTCGAATGTCGTCGCTGAAACATCCGCATCTATTTCAAATGTTACAGGAATAAAAATTCAAAGCGACGTCTAATTCCATTAAGTGTAGGCAATTCGAAAGCATCAGCAGCTGCGGATGCGTTTACAAGATGTGACGACACTTCCGGTATGATGACATCTCTGCCCTTCAGCCAATTGGATGCTCCGGTTTGTTGAGGTCACTCCCTTCCAGCCAATGGCGAATTTTGTGACCGACGACACATTACGGCCCCATGGGGCTGCTAATGCATTAAAAAGAAATTGCGCATGTAGAGTCCGTCACTGTGACGTGGGCGAGGAAGTGAAACTGAGCAGAAAGGTGGTTACTGCGAAGAAGCTGACAGGGAGGCAAAGGCAAGCACTGCGAGCCAGAAGGGGCAGGGCGGGCGTTCGGCATCACAGGCTCAACGAGAACGGGGGTGCAAACTAGGAAGTGTACTACAGAGATTTCGCACTGGCAATCCTTTGGGCCAAATCATCATTGTGATTTGTGATCCTTTGTGATCACATTGTGATGTTTTGTGATGAATTGTGATCCTTTGGACCACCATTGTTGTTGGCCTCCTCAGCGCCTGCAAAGTTCGGTCGCACACTGATCTGGCGGCGTATCAGTGTGCAAGCCTTTAACAGTGCCAATGCGTGTAGACTTGGGTATGCAGTGGACGTAGCTGCAGTAGCAAGCTTGTTTTGAAGAACCTTAATAATACCCGGATCACGTCACCGCTTTCGACCGATGAAAGTGCAGCATTCGCGAGTTCACTCGTAGCCGAACGAGAACGCCGCGTGAGACCGTGCGCCAGCTCTGCGGCGGAAACATTTCTTTTTTTCGCACGAATCGTCCACGCACAAAAGAACTGCACCCTTCATTGGGCTTTATTTCCTCTCTGCGCCCTGAGGAGGTGTCGGTTACAGTTACTTTCTCCGACATTTGAAAGTAACTTAAAACGCTTGTTTTGAAGTGCTACGAGTGTAATTCTGCGGCAGTTCAAGAAATAAAGGGGAAATCACCCTCGAAAGGAAATTACGTTAGATGATTCAGACAGGAGGCTTTATTGAAAGGATGGCGCGCAGCCCGTGAGAGGGCAGAAAAAGTGGTATTCGATCGAACGGTTGCGACAAGTTTGCCGCTTACCCTGACAGATGGCGCCACTGCCTGCGTGAGGAGGAACGGCGTCATCTTCTCAACGAGCGCCACGGCAACACTACACAACGGTAGTGACGCCTATTTTAATACAGCGCGAAACCCTCCACTGGCAAATAGGTGGGCTAATGTGAGGCATCGGTGAGCTTTGGGTGTTAAGAATAGCGAAGGCGTAGTTAGTTCGCTGAGAGTAACATTAAGTAAGTGGATAAAAAAGCAACTAAGGAGGAGGACGTGAAAGTGGATTAATTACTTGGAGAGGAAAGCAGAATGACGGTTTCGAAAGACTCGTAGGATGTATAAGTGCTGCCTAGATGACAAGTGACATTACGCTCAATCAGAACAGGAACTCCGATTTGTCTCTTTATCAGTCGACCGCGACGAGTTGTCGAGTAGCGCGGCCAGTCCGGCGTTTGTTTCGAGAAGGAGGCAGTGTATGAGCATGTATTTATGAGTATCGAAGTATTCATGTGTATCGTAGGGAAGCACTGTAATATTGATCGCACAACCGCGTTGGCAAATACGAATTAAGTATGACATACAGGTGCGAACGACTGAGCTACCAAACTCGAAGTGCTATGTATCTGCCACAGGTGATGTGGAGGCATTAATGAAAAATGAAAACGCTCCCAGGCTGTTGCTTCTTCTCTGGGGCGCTGACTGAGATGGATGCACAGCCGCCACCTTTCCTTAATGAGAGCGCTCACTCGCGTACTCGCGTTGCTCAGTGCCGCGGGCATCGTACCGCCGCTCGGGGAAAACCTACAGGGATGCTTCAGTCACCTTAACAGTGGAATGCATTACATTTCGCATCTGTCGCAGCTTCCCTTTGCAGCTTCTGCGTGCGTTTGCATCAGTTGCTTTGCACTTGTGAGTCCATACAGATCCATATTCGGACTGCTAGCTGCAGTAGCTGGCATACGCCGTGCGGTGACTGCGCAGACATTCTCGTATACCACACTTTTTTTCTCATTCCGATTTCCACTGTTATCTATGCTGCTGTTCAGAAACTAGGTTGATCAACACACTGAGCAGGTTGTTATGACGTCACAGGTTCACGTGACCTCTCTCGACCAATGCTTAATTTAACTGCCACCTGCCTAGGTGGGCGGGTTCTGATGACGTCACAAGGGCACTTACGCTATCTCGACCAATCAGCGAATTTTGCGACAGCAGACATCGGCGGAGTGTTTGTGTGACAACTCTAACGCAGTTGCATTAAATGGTAAAAGCACCCACCAGGATAACATCGTTAAATGGCTAGCAGGCGAATTGGGGAATTTTCCCAAAAACGAAGCGGAAACTGCCCCTTAGGAGGAGCCTCCAAACAATGGCGTCGACCGACTGTCCTGACGTCGCGGTAAATAGCCTCGCACCAGCTAGTCTGCTAGTGTGCAGCTGCTAGAGGCCTTGGCAGGTGTAAGGCAACTAGCTGATCGCGACATCATCACAATTAGCCGACGCCATTAGCTCCCCCTGAGGGGCGCTTGCTGCATCGGCCTTGAGCTGTATCCGACTATGGCTGACTTCGGGCACCTGGCAAGCTGTCACAGAACAGTTGAGCAAGCAGTGGAGGACAACCAGTGTTCTATACATGATCTTTGGCTCTTATATTCAATAGCGGAACTGAAGGATGTCACATACTACCAGAAGCTTGCAATGATCTCTGTTCCCAGGAGCAATACGCTTCGGCCATCAGTGCGCCCATCACCTCAGGTGAGCTGCTGGATTCGAAGAATGGAAAACGACCTCTTCTTCTGAAATATCGCTTTGAAAAGTGTTGCTGGGCAGTCGTAAGGGTGCAGCTAAATAAAGAACCAACTCGCTATAAGGACGCCGAAAAAGATTAGGTGCATGGTAACTATCCGGCACCATGTTCCCACAATCGATCGCTTCCTTTAACTTTATTACTTGTTCATTACCGTCTGCGAACGGGGGTGAACTGAAAGGGTCCGAAGCTGACGCAGAAAAGCAAGCCCTAAAATGAGACGTACCTCGTTCGCTTCCCAGAAGGCAACGCGCGCGATACTTTGAACAAGGTTTCTGTCGCTCGGCACTAATTCACGAAACCCCCAATTTAAGGTCAAACTTTCGTAACAAAGACAGGCACTATGCTGTAATTGCTGCACACAGACTGAGCCTCAGGAGCACTTTTGATCGAAGGCTTTATTGCAGAACCTGACAAGATAACACGACGGTATGTCCTCGTGAAGAGCCCGAGGTTTGTCGGAGCTTAACGTCCCAAAGCGACTCAGGCTAAGAGGGACGCCGTAGTGAAGGGCTCCGGAAATTTCGACCACTTGGGGTTCTTTAACGTGCAATGACATCGCACAGCACACGGGCCTCTAGAATTTCTCCTTCAAAGAAATTCAAGCGCCGCGGCCGGGATCGAACCCGCATCTTTCGGGTCAGCAGCCGAGCACCATAACCACTGAGCCACCGCAGCGGGGCACAAAGTAGTTTGGTTTGCTGAAGGTGGGGTCAAAGACCCATTTCCCAGCATTTCACACTGATTAAGGCGAGCAACAGGCCAGTGGATGCTTGTACTCATTGTATCACCCGAGGGTACCCGGTAAGTGTACAGACTTTACAGACAAGTCTATGGGCATTGTTTAGACGGTGTAGAAAAATTTATGTAACGGCTAAAGCCTTACACTGTTATCACAGAAGACCGTTATCTGTAGTAAATATTCTGTGGCCAACAAATGCATTTAAAACTCTTTCAAACGCGCTTTCGAAGAAAACTTAAAACTGTGCACAGTGTTCAAGCTATGCTGGGTAAATAGTGAAGCTCAGCGGGGGCAGCCTGTTTCTGACGCTTTCGCTGGCGACGTTCTCTTTGCTGTGGGGCCCGCGTCACACGTACCGTCCATCGCAATGCTGTTGCGACCGTCGAGAATGCCCCTGCTACGCAGCCCGACGCTCCGGATCAGTGCGAGCCCTTTACATGGCCTCCGGGATCCGAACCCGCTGTTTCGCCGCAGTAAGAAGGACCACCATCGGCTATGCCACGAGGCAAAGAACTGACGCTGCGAACTATACCCTCAACCCGTAGCTTATCTCCACAATTTCCCGCCCCCTACAGCGTAGAAGTTGCCGCCGGCACCTTGTCACTTGCTCGAGGCTGTGCGTGGAAGAGCCTGTTGCGTAACCCGCGCGCCAGAGAAGCCGCCGTCTCCGCTGTAGAGACATAGCTAAATGGTAATACCCCCGTTGTTTTGGTGTGGTGACCATTTTGGCCCGGCTATTGATCCTAGCGTGCTAAATTTATCCCGCATCTAAACTACTCTATTGAGCAGACAAGGGGCTTATTTCGACATAAACTCAAAAGACGCGAACGGTCGCCGAAAGTAAGGAAAGGATGATGGAACGTGTTTTCGCTTTTTATTTGTGGTTTTGGTCAACAGCAATAATTTTCAATAATTTTGCCTGATATAATTGATTATTTGTTAATTTATTTTCTGTGGATTTAACGTCCCAAAGCAACTCAGGCTATGAGGGACGCCGTAGTGAAGGGCTCCGAAAATTTCGACCGCCCGGGGTTCTTTAACGGGCACTGACATCGCACAGCACACGGGCCTCTAGAATTTCGCCTCCATCGAAATTCCACCACCGTGGCCGGGATCGAACTTGCGTCTTTCGCGTCAGCAGCTGAGCGCCATAACCACTGAGCCACCGCGGAGGCGAAATATAATTTATTAAGAAGTAGAAAAAGAGCAACTATATGCCACCAGCGACTTGCGAACATTCACAAGGTTAGGTTACGCGCAACACGAATACAGTCGAAAGTAGAAGGCTGGACCAGTCCCGTAACCAGACACGTTTCTCGGATGGGGCTCGAGACAACTGACCAACTAGAACGAGGGGGGCAGGGCAGCATTAAAAAATAAAATAAAAAGTAAAAGGCTTTGGTGCGCAAGGCAGCAAAGTAAACACTTCGAGTACATTCCGACGTTCATTTTGTGCCTTTCCGAGAAAGCGAGGGGTCCGGCAGCGCGATCGCGCGAGAGCGGGTGAGAACGGAAGAAGCAACGCGGAGATGTCCCACCCCTAACAAATAAATACCCGAGAAATGCTTCGATATAGAGAGCCAAAGTGACCACTACTCTCTGTTCATATTTCCGCGAATCTTTGTAGTGTTTACTGATTCTTCGAAGCTGCCGGCACGCCGCTTTATGGCTTTGTGATGCAAAACGCGATCAGATTAACCTCAATAAGCACTTTCGTCTGGCCGAGTTGGTTCATAACTGCAACTCAAGGAATAAAATTGCGCAAAGGGATTGAAGTAGAAAACGAAAGAGACATGAGGACAGGACAGAGCGACCAGATTTATCTCGATTGATCGCATCCAGGCGGAGCCGATTCTACGTTGTTCCAGAATGTGGTAACTTTCCAAGCTTTATCTCGAAAGTTCGCTATCAGCTTTAAAAAGAGCACGGCTAACAGCGGCAGGCTTTCTGTTCGACGACTGACGAGCACGCTTGTTGCTACTTGTTGCCCAGTGATTCAGTTCTTTGCGGGCGCAAGTCAGCCCAAATAAATAGTTTCCTTTAGAAGCAATCCCCGCTATTTTCCTGCTCGCCGGACTGCAGTCAGCAATATGCAAACAGTACCACGTGATGAACGCCATGATCGCTGCCGAATTCGTTCGTGACTTCGGGAGAACGGTCGAACAAACAAGACCCGCTTTCCCTGCCCACTAAAAAAAAGTGCGTGTCGAAAGGAGTGTGCGTGGCAAAAGCGCTGTGCTTACCATTACTAAATTGCACGCCCACGACGCAGTCAGCGCCTCACAGCTGTCGCAACTGCTCTTTCGCTGGCAAATGCAGTTTTCGCAATGTTTCAACATCTTAAAAAGCGGAAGCAACCGAGGTCACTGCTTAGTTCTGCGTGCGGTCAGCGCATTCAGCTGCGCAACAACCCAGCAGCAGCAGAAAAAGCACAGCTAACCGTCCCTGAATGACGTCCAGGAGCTCAAGTTTTTCAGCGTCCAAGGCACAGCAGTCGCACCTTTCCAGATGGTGGGCGTATGAATTTGGCGGTGCCTCAACTTACGCCCAGGGTTTAGCTTTGAAAAGGGATGCAGTTTTTTATGTAAGAAAAAGCTATTCGGTGGCTGTGGATTTCGGTGTGTTCTACCATAATGCTTCGCATTCTCCGACATCTGTTCGTGTTGGCGAAATTTTTCCGAAAAGCATGTCACCGCCTCGACGTAAGAGTACTCCGCACATTTTAATTATATATTTATTTGCAATAGGGAGATTTTCCATCTCCTTCAGAAATCACTGCCCGTCACACTACCACTATATTTCAATTCAACTGCCACGTCATCACAAGAACAGTTTCACTTCTGGGTGTTGTTATTTACACTTCATCTGAAATTAGATTATCGTGTGTACATGATAATCTAATAGCGCAAAATTGCGCAAACTTCTAATAGCGCAATAATCTAATAGCGCAAATTTGCATGAAAATTTTGTATGGATTACGCGCACTAAAAGTCCACAGTTACACCCGTATCCATACATTATTATCCTTTTCCTACGCATTCATGCACATCCACTTAAACTATGGCCTCTAATCCTGGGATAACACTCACATTACTCACCTCTGGCCTTTAATAAAACTCCAAAAGCAAGCCATACTCAACATAATATCTTCCCCTCGAACCTCAGCCTGGCGCATTTCATCCTAGGATTTAAGGGTTCTACCCAACTCCGCCCTTTATTTTTATATATTCTGTCTTTTAAGATTCTTCACAGTCGACTACTGCTAGGCAACTTTCCTCCCGACGCTACCATGAATAACAACGCCACACGGTTCGCGCTGCGTAATAACTTTGGACTACTTAAGGTTAGAACCAACTACGGGAAACAATGCCTAATTTTCTATCGGATCATTTTGCAATTATTTAGAATTGGACACCAATCAAACTAATATGCTTTCTTTGTTTCAGTACAATTTAAAACCTTTCCTTCTTATTAAGTGATCATCATTACACCAATGTTATTTATCCTAGGTATCATTGCATCATCCTATAGTGTGTAATTGTACTTTCTTATTGCATTTAAATCTCTCGGCACTTCCCTTTATACTCTATTTATCTTGTTATGTTTATTGTATGTATATGTAGCTTCGCAATATAATGTGTGTAGATTGACCTTCTTTTTAGCTTGTTTTCTGATTAGTTGCGTACTGAAATTTATTCTAATGAGAGGTCCTCCCTGCTGCCTTGTACCATGGGACCTCTCGCTGTATGTTTCGCAACCTTGAATAAACTTTTACCTTCGACCCCTGAGAGCTACGAGCGAGGGCGTGGATTTTCACGACAGGGAGCGCCTCAATCAATCCAGTAAGGCGGCGTTACGCAGGACTGCTCCCGTGTTCAGCCCACACAGGGAGAATAGCACTCGTTTTAAAATTGCACGACAAACTGGAGCTCGTTTGTCGACGGCGGCAACATCGTGCGAGTCAAGCGACCTCTTTTCTCGGAGGTGCAAAAGAAACACACGAGAGACAAAGGAAACACCGGCGTCGAAGCGGATCGGTGGCCGGTCGACTTTGGAAGGAATTCAAAATTCATGGCATCGACGATGAAGGCTCCTGTACAACGGGCAGATGGCAAAACCAGAAGGTCTGGTAAGCAAGACCCAGCGGTTGAAACTTTTGTCACGCTGCGTCGCTGAAAATACGCTTGAAAAGCGTACCGGTCACTGTCGCTCGATATTTAATTATAAAGGTGAGCGCCCATAGAATTTTAACGCGACAGAGTCAAGCTCCCGTTCTGCGATAAATCCGTCGACGTCGGCGACGGCGTTGTCACCAGAAAAGTAAGCAGACAGTTTAGCATGGCGAAGTGCAGATTATCATGCAGTATAGCTCATTTTACCGTGGGCACTTGAGGTCCTTACGTGCTAAAAGTAGAAGTAGAATCGACATTTGAGCTAGTTGGTATAGCACCATGAACAAAATAGCGCACTCAGGACAACGGACAATGAAGACCAAACAACACAGGTTTTAGTTTTATGTAGTAGAACCTTCACGCACGTAAACGTGAGCAGTCTACGTAGCGTACGCTCGTGTCGCTTCGTACAGTTTTAGCTACACGTACGGGACGCAAACTGTGTAGATCTGCCATAGAACCTAAAAAAATGCGCTAGCATGTTATGCCGCGCCATCTAGTACAGATAAACAAAACTACTAAACTAATTTTGTTTAGTCCAGCTGCTTCGAGCCGAACCAGGCCAAGCCAGTGTGGCTGTAGCCAACACTTGCTGTTGTGCACTGAAGAAGTTGCAGTTGTCGGTATGCCTCCTTTTTTTCCATGATGCTAAAACATTTGACCTAAGGGCCTTTACCATAATGGCTTTTGGCTTAAAGGCCTTCACCCCAAAGGCATTTACCATGTACGCCTTTACAATAGAGGTCTTCGGTATAAAGGTCTTTACCACAAATGGCATTGATCTAAAGGGCTTCATCCTTAAGGCGTTTACAGTGAGCACCTTTCTCACAGGAAGGCCTGTGTACACCTGGCAGACTGCCCACAACCAGGTGGGCAGGTGGGGCCCCTGCCAGAAAGCAAGCTTCAGGTCCGTACAGGCGCGGACAAAAGTAAACGGAGCACGCAACTGTCTTCGAATATTTTTCACACGTCACCTAATTGAAATTTCCAGCAGTGGTGCGCGCATGCTGGTAGCGGAGGTTGGTGGGCTCTCTTGTAGACAAACAACGCTTCTTCATTACCAACGGAGAAAGCATGATTGCCCTTCGAACGCAACAGCGTGCTCCTTTTACTTATGGCCGCGCCTATACGTATGCCCGAAATCAGAAAATGCGCCTAGTAGTGCAATCGCACTCAGAAGTAGGTGGCCGACCTGACACCTAGGTCTTTTGACCCTGTGACGTCATCACAATCTGCCCATCGTGGCAGGCAACAGCCTGCACATCAGACTGTGGCCAAACTGCCTACTTTGTCAGGCGGCAGTCGCGAGACGTTCCTGGGGAAGAGCAACCTGGGTCTCACAAGCTCCACCGGCGGCTGTGTTCGAAGCGGCCACCTCCAGGGGCAGAGGCGGACCGCTATACCACTGCGCCAGGAGTGATGTAAGGACTCTCGGGGATCTACAGATGCAAAGGAGAGGATTACCAGTTCCGCATATATGTGCATCAACTCATTAACTCCACCACGTCATATCCTTAAGGCGGAGCTTAAGTGTCCCCTGCAGTTTATTCGCTGCTATAAATAAAGATTGGTTGAGAATCGAATCCATTGTTTTCGAACAATTTCGATTACCGCTGACAGTTAGTTCACTATAAACAAATGCTTTTCCACGAAACACAGGTATGAAAAGAAAAGCGAATTTAGTCATTCACCCATCAGCATAGTTTGGTGTACCTGTAATGACTACTAGCCGTTAAATAATGGTTCTTTCTAGTGGAATCATGCAATGGCAACAAGGTATACACTAATACCTGGTTTCCAATTCTCGGTATAACAATTGCATTAAATGAAAACAGGAATGTCAAAGTTTGACTTAATGCTCACATGACAAAGGAGCGTACTGAATGCTGACATAGTAAGGTGGCCAGACACCAACTCAGTGAAGTAGTGACGTCAGAAGTCGATTATCGCAATAAAATGCAACAAGACTACCGCGGATGCAAGAGCAGCAACCTGAGGTGCAACGCGAGCCTCGCGCCGTGTGAAGGCAGCGCCTGTGTCGCGATGCCGCCCAAATGTGGAGCATTCGCGACCACACATCGCCCGCTTAGCCCTCGCGTACCAGTTTCGCCAGACTGCAAGCCCCGCGACGGGCTCAAACGCCGTCGCGAACCGAAAGCGCGAATACGAACCCACGCCCTTAGAAGGCTCTGCACTCTAAGCACGAATACTCCCATACGGGAGTAAAAAAGGAGTACGGGAGTGCGCTAAAGCAGAGCTTACTCTCTTTTTTTGCTCCTTTCCTGTGTCGCACGTGCCGCGGTAGAAGCGATTGCGCAACTGGCTTTGAGCGCAGTTTCTGCAGTACGCTTTTTAAGGCGAAAGCCTTTGATGCCTCATCGTTGTCGACAAAAAGTTGTCAGCAGAGGTGGCACGCTTTTCTAGTCAGACCAGAAAAAAAATCTTTGTGCACAATTAGATTCGAACCCCCATCCTACCATTCCACAGCAGAGCGCGCTAATGGCTACGCTACTACCTGCCAACGCATTTCAAGTTCTCCTTGTCTAGGACGCTGGAGAGTGTTTGCAGAATGGCGTCGAATCTGACGGATGCCTCCCAAACACTCCCCAGTATCTCCAGCATTTAAGATTCACAAACAATTGTTTATTAATTAACACCTTAACCGAACATCAGTGACACAAGCAGCAACACCGCGCTTAAGGCTTTCGCCTCACCGCACTTTAGGTCAACAAAGTGCCCTCCCTGAATTTTTTTCTTATCCTCTGTGGCCTAAGATACACAGTTTCTAGATTATCATCATCATCAGCCTGCCTACGCCCACTGCAGGACAAAGGCCTCTCCCGTGTCTCTCCAATTAACCCTGTCCTTTGTCAGTTGCCGCCACTGTATCCCCGCAAACTTCTTAATCTCATCTGCCCACCTAACTTTCTGCCGGCCCCTGCTACGCTTGCCTTCTCTCGGCATCCACTTCATTACCCTTTATTACAAACGATGAAAGCTGAGCACGATCAGAAGGGTCTCGCCGCAAAACAAAGGCAACTGCACACGCGGGCCGCAACTTCCTCTCTTGCGCTATCCTCCACAAGCCGTACCGCTTCCCAGCACGCCGCGTCTCCCTCTAATCGCAGTGTTCTAAAACGAGAGGATCTGCGCCAGTCATGTTCAACTGGGTCGCGGCCCGACGCAAACGACGCTCCCAGTGGTGCTACGCTCCATTTTCCTAATCCCCGAGCGCGCCGCGGCGGCTCTCGATCGCCATCAGCGCATTGATTTTAGGCAAGGGCCAGTACTATCGCGCGTGGACTTTTGCTGCGTGCTGGCAGGCAGTTTCGTGCCGAAAGAGCAAACTGACTCTTGTGACAGTTGCTAGGTGCTGCCCCTTGGAAACGTCACGACGTTTCGTCAACATTTAAGACGAACAAAAAATTGGCAGTTTCTAGTTTTTGAGGAGGTTCTACTGGCGAAAATGTGGGGCGAACCGGATAGAATAGTAAAATGGATCCGAAAACTATTTGAAGTTTCGAGTATTCGCACACCACTAGATTTGACTGATAAAGCTGCGCCGTTCTGCCCTTTTGCGTGCTCATAAATTTCATTAAGCGTGTACTAGCTTAAATGTGATTACTGATTTAGAATCATGTGTACAGGTGCAAGGCGAGGACAATAAGGTCGCCTTTTTCCGCATACTGTCTCCTCGGAGCAATTAACTGGACCTGGGTTCTCACTTTGCAATCGGTGGATGGAAAGCTTGCAGGGAATGCATAGCGCCAGTATTGCCTAATTCTCTTCGTCCGATTCTATTCTGTTTTTGCCATTTGCCCGCCTGTCTGGCTGATTGCAGCGACAGCCATTGTATAATGCAATGAAAGTGCAGAAAAAAGGATGAAATGAAATTTGAATTAAACCATTATATCACCCTCTCACCATTCTCTGTGGATAACAAAGCATCATATCACTATACACGCATGCTCTAATAAGTGCCGCAATTTGCAGAGGGGGGGAGGTTAGTCCCGATTCCCAAAAGCTCCCTTTCACGCCCCCCCCCCCCCCCCCCCCCTCCATCGCTGCGCCTCTGTGTTGAACAGCCGCTGCAACAGCTCAGGTACGGATTCCACTGGCGCCATGCGATTGTTTTTCCGTCTACTTTCTCAACCGTTATTACGCGATAGCGGGTACAGCTCGTTCGGTTGAAAAGCCGTCGGCGTAGACGGCCCCGCGTGTCGGAAACAGTCGGGGGCTGCGTAAATATTGCCGCAGAATGTTCCCGATAGTGTCATACGATTCAACGTTTCGTGCAGGATAAACTTACGAGTTAAGCTAGAGCCTAGCTTGCGTCAGGGATTTGAACCCTGAGTCAGAGATTTGAATAATGCTTTCAAATAAAATCAACACACTACAAAACAGGCGTAAAGTAAATCGTCTCCAATTTTTATATAACATTATAAATGGAAAAATCACACTTCAGCGGCCTCATTGCGTAAAGCCTCTAAAGTTCGCGCCCAACAAGACACAGACATAACTTTTCACTAACGCCAATATTTTCTAAAACATCATCCCATATGAATAGTTTTTTTCCGCGTACTATACACGGATGGAATTCCATACCTGTCGAGGTATTGCAATCACAAAACTTTGCAGAGAAGCTGGAAAAACATTTTTCTTCTATAAACTAGCTGAAAAAAAAACAGTGTTCGCAATCCCCTATGTTTTTCTAATTTCTTCACTCTGTGCTGTCTCTTTTTTCTCGAAAACAGTTCTGTTGTTTCGAGTAAAAATTGCCCGCTTGTTTGTAATTTTACATGTCCGGATCTTCATGTTCTGTGAGTTATTGTGCTGGTGCAGGATGTACTTGTTTGAGTAACACTACTACACCCAGCATCAAAGCAGCCAGAACTAACTACTTCGCAAAAACCCTACCTAAGCTTTTGGAACGCGCGCCCCGGAAATTCTGGGATTATATAAACCCTAAAAAGAGTGAACCTGAAAGCTCAAGAGAATTACACCATATTACTGCCACATCCCTAAACAACTACTTTCAATCGATTTTTACTAAATATAACGGTTTTGCTCCACACCTAAACTACAGCAACGAAAAGCAGCTAGAACCACTCACTGTGACCGAGTCAGGAATACTAAATTTATTACTTGCTTTAGACACAAAGAAAGGACTAGGCCCAGACAACCTGCCGAACTCATTTCTTAAGAGGTATGCCGAATGGACAGCCAAATATCTATGCATAATCTTTAACAAATCATTGTCATCCTGTGCTCTTCCGAATGAGTGGAAAATTGCAAAAATCATACCGATACACAAATCCGGAAACAAGGATGATGTCGCAAACTACAGGCCCATCTCACTCACTTCCACGACTTGTAAACTCCTGGAACACATCATCCTAAAACATATAACGACATACCTGGAACGGGAACACATCTTATCACCATTACAGCACGGATTTCGAAGGGGGTTGTCCACAACTACGCAGCTAATTGAATTAGTGCATGATTTATCCTCCAGTATCGATAATCAAAGACAAATAGACCTATTACTATTAGATTTTTCGAAAGCATTTGGCCGCGTATCCCATTGTAAACTAATAATGAAGCTGGAATCTGCATTAGGTAATAGCCCCATAGTTACTTGGATCAAAGACTATCTAACAAACAGATCACAATACGTCTCACTTAGCCTGGAAAACTCGAACTTAGTGCCTGTAACATCCGGAGTGCCACAAGGTTGCGTATTAGCCCCTGTCTTGTTCCTCATCTTTATTAATGACTTACCATCAAATATTAGTTCTAACATTAGGCTCTTTGCCGATGATTGCATTATTTACCGCGAGATCAGTTCAGCCGCAGACAATGTAGCTCTGAACGACGACCTTGAAGCAGTAAGTAAATGGTGTAACGATTGGCAAATGAACCTAAACGTAAAAAAATCCGCCGCGTTATCAATAACCAGGAAAATACAAAAATCAGCATCTCAGTATGTCATTAACAATATCCTACTCCCCCAACTTGTGGAACACAAATACCTCGGTGTAATCATATCCCATGACCTTAGATGGAGCTCCCATATAACTCACATTACATCAAAGGCTCTAAAAAGACTCTTCTTCCTGAGAAGGCGCCTGAAACTAGCACCATCAGAGACAAAACTATTAGCCTATAATACCCTTGTAAGGCCAATACTTGAATACTCTAATACTGTCTGGTTTCCCTCTACTAAACAACATGTAAGTAAACTAGAACAAGTACAAAGGAAGGCAATCAGATTCATTTTTAATAAATATAGCCAAACTGACTCACCAACTGACCTACTCCATAAAGCTGGTATGCTTACCTTGCAGAAGAGAGCCAAACTAGCACGTCTTAGATTCATGCACCAGTTGCTCAATAATCAGCTGCATATTGACACTTCCAAATATTTATCCTTTACAGATACCAGGCCCACACGCCATAAGCACTCTCATACTTTAAACGAGTACACTTTCCGGACCGACTGCTTTAAACACTCATTCTTCCCACTAACCATACGCGAATGAAATACCCTTGACCCAACCATCACAAGCTGCTCATCATTAAATACCTTTGTAGCCCTCGTCGAACACCAACTGGGTTCGGAATAAATGCTTGACGTACTTTTCATATGTACCCGCCTTCCAGTCAGGCACAAATCGTGTTCATTGTGTGTGCTTTCCTATATGTTCTTCCGTTGCATTACCTTCCATTTTTGCCTATTATTTTTAAAATATGGATTCATTGGCTTCCAGTGTCTGTTCTGTTCCATGATTACTGTTTTCCGTTCCGTCCATTTGAAAGTTTATACCCCTTTACTTCTATTCTTGAGTTTCTTGTTAAACATCTTACCCCCACAACGCTGTGTTTACCTTTGTATTATGCTTGCTTGCCTTATTGTGCTTTAGACTGTTCAACTTATGCCCTTCCTGTTATAATCCCATATGGGATTGACAGTATGTACCAATAAATAAATAAATTATTTTTCATTGGTGTTTATTATTGTTTGCATTGTCACACCTTTTATTGTATTTCTCCTCCAGCTAGGACCACTTTTTGGCCTGGAGTATAAATAAATAAATAAATAAATAAATAAATAAATAAAAACCGGCGACCTATAATCGGGGGCTGCGTCAAAAGAAATTGCGTCATGTGTGGTTCGGGCGTCCACCACGAGAAGTGAGACTGTTAGTGCGTCATTTCCTTTCCTTAAAAAGCAACTTTCGATTTGTCCAGCAAGCAAAGCTGTCGCACCGAACGGGCGATGGCGTTCCGTGGACTGCCTTGAAGCGCTGCAAGATCCTGTCGCGTTCGATTCTTAAAGCCGAAGCTTAAGCGTCCTCCAAATCTTTTTTTCAGGTCAAACTTATTACACTGCTAATTTTCCATCGATTAACATCACACACAAAAAAGCTGCATTATGCTTTCCTTGACTCCGCTTCTTTAAAAACTATTCCCTTCCCGTTGTCCATCAATTCTCTAATCGTATCGTGAATCTGCTTTTCGAAAGTTCAGCGCGCCCTAGTTCACATAGCATCTCAGATCCCTGTGATAGCCTCGCGCACTGAGGTCAGGAGAGCCTTACAGCGGATAAGAATACGTTCTATCTTTTCTGAGTTTTCCATACTGCATCAGCAATTCCCGCCGCTGTGACCTAGTGGTTATGGAGCACGGCTGCTGACCCGAAAGACGCGGGTTCGATCCCGGCCGCGGCGGCCGAATTTCGATGGAGGATAATTTCGAAAGCCCCGTGTTCTGTGCGGTGTCAGTGCACGTTAAAGAACCCCAGGTGGTTAAAATTACCGGAGCCCTTCACTACGGCGTCTCTCATGGCGCCTTGGGAAGTTAAAACCCACATAAAAAAAAACCAAAAGCATCAGCAATTCATGTCATCCGCGGTGTGAAATGTTTGAGGGCACACGCGACTTCGTCGTCAAGGACCCAGTCCTAGCTTCAAAAAGGAAAGCGCTCGATTCGGGTCTGTCGAATAAGTTTTACCTTCATTATTAGTTTTATTCGTCCAAGAGAGTTAAAACCTCGGCTTTCTTTTTTTCCAGTGAGTTTTTCTGTGGTTCGTGATTTCTGTTCCACGGTTATCGTAGTATATTTGCTTCCCTCTGCCAATAGTATTCATTCGTAGGTCATCTTGTTCTTCTCATCCACGCAGCATCTTTACGGATGCTCTTCCTCAGATTCCTCAGCGGTGTAAACATCTGAAGACTACCGCCACCCATCGCTTCTCCGTCACTTGCCTCAAGTCTTCATACTGGGCCATACTTTTCAGCGTCACGCATTTCGAACGCTGATCATTCCATAACACCTTGCACTGCTACATTAGTTGCGGTCCCATGACCACCCATATGAAGCCGCCCGGTTGTCCTCTATTTATTTCAAAGTACAGAATCTTCGGCAGATGCAAAGCAAACAATAGCGCATGCGTTCAGTTTAGTTTATTGGGGTTCTAACGTCCCAAAGCGACTTAGACTATGAGGGGACGCCGTAGTGCAGGTCTCCGGAGTAATTTCGACCACGTGGGATTTTCTAACGTGCACTGACGTCGCACAGCACACGTGTGCCTCTAAAATTTCGCCTCCATCGAAATTCCAGCCGCCGCGGCCGGGATTAAACCCGCGTCTTTCGGGTCAGCAGCCGAGCGCCGTAACCACTGAGCCACCGCGGCGGGCCAATAGCGCTTGCGAACGTCAGGACCGGTACCGTGGTACCTTTCCGGATTCCCCGAATGACTTCACATTTGTTATATCCCCGAGTACCGTATTCTCTGAGAGCCGATTCGAATCATGAATGGTCAGAGGAAAAATGCGCGTTCATAAACGCTAATTCGGCATTTAATTTCCTTGATATCCTATCATTGATCAAGTCTACTAGACTTGCAATGCGGTGGAAGCAAATAAATTTCTTTATTTTTATTTTTTCGTGGTAAGTTTGACAACGCAATTCTAATCAAAAGCCTTTTGCGCGTGTACGTAAAAGCCCACATCCCAACGCTAACTAAAGGTTAGTAACACTACTGGTAATGTTATCATGCTGATATACAAATCTAAGAGCACAGTTTATTACACGGTAAAAGATGTCAACCAAATATAAAGTTTTCTGGTGCCAAACAAAGCCAGCATACTTCAGTGTCAGCCGAATATTAGCGAAATATCGAAGGCCTTTTAACAGTGTCGTTCTAAACTTTTGTCGTATAAAATTCAACATTGTACAAGCTTTAGAAGCAGCACGCTTGACTTCCTTATTTCATGCAAGACTGGATGGAAAAGAATCGCCAACACATTTGTACTCAGACGGTCTTCACGGGCGGATTACATCTAATCTATATTCAGCTAAGAAAGGATGATCCCTGCGCGTAAACGAGATAAATTGACACCTTAATGTGTTTAAGAACTAAGCATTGGTATAATGATTTCTCCTAACAGTTGGAAAGAAAATCGCATGAAGGCTTCATTTTCTAATAAATTACGCTGGTCATCCTCTATATGCCAGCGCGTTTCTTCGGCATTTACACCGAGTGCCTTCAAGTGATTGCAGAACTGTCTATGAGCCTGTTTTTCACCTCCTCGAAAGCCTGCCATCCAACAATCGCTTGTAGCCTTAGTCGTTCCTTGGGCCACTTTTTGGCCATTTTTTTTTTGTTTTCAGTATTCGGTCCATTTCTCTTGAATTTCAGGTATGATCTGTTTTCTTTGTCTGCCCTGGAAATTGGTTGGCAGCTTAATAACGCATCTTTACCAACCCCGTCCAACCCCTATTTAGGCTCCTTTTCTCCTCTCCACTCTCCATTTGTACCGCAGATATCTCCCCCTGAAATATCTCTAAACTTTATCATACGCCCATGATCTGTTTGAGCCACTTCGTACACACTCCCCTACCGATTGTGATATGGCCATCAAATGGCGGTCATTCATATGCCGAATTCCGTGCTACATATGTTCTTGCGATCCAGCTTCATCCTTGTTCCTATACCCAAGCATTGCAATTACCCTCTTATGGTCGCGCCCAAGATCATTTTTATTCCTGAAACTGAAAAGGGAATGTTGAAGTGGGAAGTTCCCGAGCCCCCTATTATTTCACTTTTATATTATCCATAATTATCTCATTCTGCTTACAAATGTTCAACACGATTTTCCCCGCCATTGCCTAGATATCCGTCTAATTCTTCCAAGTGAGCGTTTATATTCCGCAGTAGAGAAGCTCTGCTTTATCTTGGATTCATTTGATATCATCCGAGAGGCACTGAATTTGTGAAGAGCCCCACAGCTTCGTCTTCTTTAGTTTGCTGCACCGCGGTCTCCTTTCTAGTTACCTTAACAAACAAGGGAGGGTGCCGGCGTCGCAACGCCACGAGCGCCACGGACGGCGTGACTGCTGCGCGCGCGCGGGGAGGATAGTCCGTCCTCTTCGGCCCGGGAACTCGACGCGTACTGACGCGTCGGCGCGGCTACGCTCTCTGCCAGCCGGGCGAGGCTTCGTAGCGGGAACATTTCCCCCTAAAACTCGTCTTGCCCGGCTTCGGAACTTTTCCCCTGCCCTGGCGTGGGGAACATTGGCTCGTAACTTTGCTGTTTAGTCGGACGATCCTGATTGCTAGTGTACTTTGTTGCCAGCTGGCGTTATTGTGGCAGCAATCAATGTCTTGTTTGTTCCAGCTAGAGTGTCGTTCCTTTGTTCTCTCCCAGAGCAAGGCCCGCCGTGCTCGGAGTGCGCTCGCGCTCCCGGGATGGAGTGGCGGTTTTGATCTTTGTCAGCCGCGGTAAACGGAGAGAACGCAGTTATCCTCCCATTACTACCCCCCCCCCCCCCCCCCAAACTGGCGCCAAACGTGGGGCCTGCTCTTGGAACATTGGACGAGTGTCTGTTCGGTTCAAGGAACGCTCTTGGTCCGGACTTGACAAGTGCTAGGCCTAGTGTGAATATCGATCACTAGGATCTGTGGCATACTTTCTTGAGGGCGATGTGGATTACGCTGCAGCATGTTTGAACTGTTCGGCATGCCCAGCACATTTTTCTTCGTTTTCCCAGAATCTTGACTAGGAGAACCACTTCGTCTTCGTCCGCATCGAGGGAGCGCGAGGCCTAGCGCTTGCGGAGTCGCCAAGCCCAAAGCGAGAGAGAACTGAAGCCGCGTGGATGGTCTAAGTTTTTCTGTGTATATTTTTCTTCTGCTGCCTCTGTACGACTCTGGGAGACGGGCGCCTTGGGGCCACGGGTACCGCTACGAGTTTGCTGGTGTTGCAGCTCGGCACCGGGCGCTCCGACCCCGTCTGATACTTTGGGCGCCGACCGCTCAGAAGCGGACTGAAGGTACTATCAGGGACAAAACTGGTATACTCCACGCGGCGGGAGCCAGAGCAACGAAAAACTGCGTTGCAGCGCCATCTACAGGCGGAATCTGGGATCGAGGCAGCCAATGCCTGACCTTCATTATCAGCAGGCATGTCGCCTGGCTCGTTTCAATGTCTCTTGCTTTCGCTCTCCGAAATGCCGCAGTTTTTCGTTGCTCCGGCTCCCGCCGGGTGGAGTATACCACTTTAGTCCCTGATAGTAAATCTACCACGTCACTATTCTCACACTTTATTAGTGCGGTCCAGGCACAGCCTCGCATCTCGTAGCTACCTCAAGATGCAACCCATTGTTCAACCTTCCGAGCTGCGTTCGGTGGCTCGACCGAGCGTCGGCTGCACCGTCGGGCGTAGGCGTCTGCACGCTGGAGCGTCAACCACGTCGCGGGTGCATCCCTCCATGTTTCCCGAGAACCGGCGTGGCCTCCACCGCATCCTGAAATGAAACGCTCGCTCGCACGCGTCGCGCGGAAGCGACGCCGCACTAAAGTTAGTTTCCAGGTCTGCGCGCCCGACGAACCTAACCTTGTAGACAGGCCCACGGCGCGGGAGATTTGGCTTCACGGTCGAAGGCCTCCCAAGTGCTGACAGCCGCTAGTTATTCGCGAAGGCTGAAGAGAGAGGGAATCTGCTGAAATTCGCGCTGAAACACCCGCCGCTGAAGGCGCGCCCCTTGCAAAAAAAGTTTTAGACAGTCTATGGAGTGTCTATAAACTTCTGTCTATAAAGTCTATAGACTGTCTACAGACAAATCATAGAGCACAGTCTGAAGGCAATACAAATGCCATAGACAGTCTATAGATTTATGGCCATACACTGTTAGTGGACTTTTGTATATAAACAGTCTATGGACTATGAATATACAAAAAGCAATATTTATAGGAAGTCAATAGAGTCAATAACAAGTATATAGACTGTCTATAGACAATTTTTATAAGGGTCCCTGAGACTATCCAACTACTTTCGAAACTGCTGTAGCAGCTGTCATGTCGGTACAGCATATATGCCTACGCCGCAGCCAAACAGGATAAACATGAACTGCCGGACAAAGCAAAGCGAGCAATCATCGTTGTACTGTGCATCCATACTCTCCGTTTTCTTTACATTGTTTCGTATCCGTCACCTTCGAAGGTACCCCCGTGAAAGGACTATTCACTCTTTTCGGGCGAAGGAGGTGAATAGAAGAGTTTGCTCTTAGGCGAAGTACCACAAGTCATAGTGACGCAAGAAAACTGGCTGTGGTTTGACCAATGGCCATCCCGAGTAGAATTGCGGAAGCAACGGCGCGGCAATCGCAGCGGCGACGGCCCCTCTGAGTCACTCGCGCAGCGGAGGGGTCGGCGGCGGCTCCGCGCTGCTCTGACGTCACTCGCTCCTCGCGCATGCGCAGTTGGTGCTCTCAGGGGCTCCGCGAAATCGCTCACACCTAGCGTAGTGCTGCTTCCGCAACAAAAAAAGTCACGAAGGTTAACAAGCGAAGAAAACAAACACGGAACTGCGTCGTTAGGAAGTGGTTCAGGGCCGCCTTAAATTAACGCAAGGACGCGAAGAAGAGGGCTGAGCGGAGCCGATGAGCTCTCCTCCTCAGACGGCCCGCGCCGCCGTGCGGGTATACCTCGTGCAGGTGCACCGCTTGATTGCGTCCGCTGTTCGCGCACGACTGAATAGAGTTCGCCGAGTTTCCTACCCCAGTTTCTCGTGCGTACCTCTCCTTTCCCCAGGCGAGAGGGTGTCTCAAATGATGATGAGATGAAACGCGATTCGAGCCGCCAAAGTTCTCATCGGAAAGTGCTCGCTACTGAGGACGTGTTAAATAGCTCAAGGTATTGATGAATACACTGCAAGCAAACGACATATCGCGAATTGGCGACACTGGGCAGTTAAGGGTTAAAGAACTCCAGGTAATCTTAATTAATCTGGGACCTTCCACCGGCCTACTTCACAGCACTGGGCATCACTGAATTCGGTTGGTAAACTGATGACAACATAGTGAAACCAAGCCAAGAGATTTTGAAGACACACGGACACGCGACACAAACACCACGATTCATGTTTGAATGCACGTGTAACGAGCTCCACGTGCGTGCGTTTTCAAAGTTTGGCCTATCTCTCTTCACTGTTACCGCCGCAGAAAACTAAACTCATGAAAGGAGAGAGCATTCTATAGGAGACGTTATTTTCTTTGTAGCGCGCCCCTAGAATAGATTTCTTTTAAATTATGGCGACAGATTATTAAGTAATCACTTGGTCATGCCTATAAAAATGCCGACCTTGGAGATCAGTGCCCATCCGTGCGTATTATCGAGTTCAGCACGAAAACCGCTTCGTTTATGGTAAAGTGCCCATACTGGCTTGTAACTTCTTTATTTTCAGCAGTCGAACACCGTAACTACTGCGACTTCGCGAAGCGTCATTGCAGAGAAGTCCGCGGTCAATTAACATTACTGAAGCTATTCCTGTTTTTGTTTGCCAGTTAGTGATATTCCTCAAGCAAGACAGACATGGTTCTAAGCAGGACTCCCAAAAGTGTCCTATTTCAGCGCAGGAAACGCGAGAACCCCCCCCCCCCCCCCCCCCCCCCCCCCCCCTTACACGGCGGATGTGGGAAACTGTACGCTTGAAAGCAAGCAGGAAGTAAGAAAGGAGACGCTTCTCGCGTGGCGCGTGCCAGTGGCTCTCGTTACCCGAAGCTACCGTGCCATCCGCGCCGCACAGGATTACGTCCTGCATGAGTGAGTACATCAGAATCACGGTCACGTCTGCAACGCACCCATTTGTTCGCTTTAGGCTTTCTTGTTTGGTTCCTTGGCTGTTTTGTTTCGTTTATTTATTTGCTTGCTCCATTTCGCCGAGAGCCATGCAGTCAGCCGGCAAACATACAAAGGGCAATGGTAGCCGTTCCTTACTGAATGACATTTGCTGCCATACTTGGGGAGGCAAGAAAGGTCACATTTACAACTCGCCTTGTGGTCGAACACTGTTCAGCTTTGCTCCGCTGTCTTGGCGCCAACAACAACAACAACAAAAAAGAAAACACAGAAAGCGATAGATATACTCAAGAGATAAGAGGTAGAGGACACGCCGGTAACTCGGAGAGAGATACTTCGAAGAGCCGTGACAAGGTTGCTCGCACTCTCTTCAACAGTGTGTGTACGTCTTGGAGGGAACACGACAGGTCGACGGGGAATGGAAAAACGTGGATTTCCCGATGCATCAAAATTTTCGCGCTTACGACTGCGTCTCGTGATTAGTAGTTTGTTCAGGTAAGAAGAAATGTTTCAACAACTGGTCATTTCTTACTCCGGAACAAACACTGTGCTCCGGTCATGGACGTGGGCGAAGATTCATAACTTGTATCCAGCTATAGGTTCCCGCCAAAGCATGAGGACGTCTAACTCCATAAACAGGATAGAACTAGCAGAGCTATCTAAGTTAAAAAATAAGCGCAAGGTAGCCGACACAAGAAAGTTTAACATGGAGAAAATCGAGCATGCTCTAAGGAACGGAGGTTGCCTAAAATCAGTGAGGAGAAAACTGGGCATAGGTAAAAACCAGATGTATGCGCTAAAAGACAAACAGGGCAATGTCATTAGCAATATGGATAAGATAGTTGAATTAGCCGAAGAGTTCTACACAAATCTATACAGCAGCGAATGTAATCATCAAATTACTGAGGGAGTCAGTCGAGCACAGCAATGGGACATCCCGCCAGTAACGAAGGAGGAAGTAAAGAAAGCATTAGGAGCAATGCAAAGAGGGAAAGCAGCTGGTGAGGATCAGGTAACAGCAGATTTGTTGAAGGACGGAGGAGAGATTGTGCTACAAAAGCTAGCCACCCTGTATACGCAATGCCTTGTGACCTCTAGAGTGCCAGAAGCTTGGAAGAACGCTAAAATTATCTTAATTCATAAGAAAGGAGACGTCAAGGACTTGAAGAATCACAGACCGATCAGCTTATTGTCCGTCGCCTACAAGGTATTTACTGAGGTAATCGCTAATAGAGTCAGGACAACCTTGGACTTTAGTCAACCAAATGATCAGGCAGGCTTTCGTAAAGGATACTCGACAATAGACCACATTCACACTGTCAATCAGGTGATAGAGAAATGCGCAGAATATAACCAACCCATATATATAGCCTTCATTGATTACGAGAAAGCATTTGACTCAGTGTAAACCTCAGCTGTCATGAAGGCATTGCGGAATCAGGGCGCGGACGAGTGTTATGTGAAAATATTGGAAGATATTTATAACGATTGCACAGCTACTATAGTTCTCCATAAAGTCCGCAATAAAATTCCAATGCGGAAAGGTGTCAGGCAGGGAGACACGATCTCGCCAATGCTCTTCACTGCTTGCTTACAGGAGGTATTCCAGGGCCTGAAATGGGAACAGCTGGGGATAAGAGTTAATGGAGAATACCTAATTAATTTGCGATTCGCTGATGACATTGCCTTGCTAAGCCACTGAGGACAACAACTACAAACCATGATCAATGAGTTACACAGGGAGAGCAGAACGGTGGGGCTAAAAATTAACATGCAGAAAACCAAAGTAATGTTCAACAGCCTAGCAAGGGAACAGCAGTTCGCAATTGGTAGCGAGGTGCTGGAAGTAGTAGGAGAATATGTCTACTTAGGGCAGGTAGTGACCACAGATCCGGATCATGAGAGGGAAATAACTAGAAGAAAAAAGGGCCTGGCTTAGCTTATGGTTAAGCCTAGGATGCGAAGCATACCGCCGGCGGAGGCTGCGCGTCCGCAAGCGAGCGCACGAGTTGAGCCCCAGCTTTCACAGATGTTGTGACGTCATATCACGTGGTGCGCCGATGAAGGTCAAGTGGTAGCTACGCGGCCGCGCAGCAAGGAAGAGCTCGGTTGTGCGGCTAGTATGCTTCGCATAATAAGAATGGGGTGGAGCGCATATGGCAAGTTCTCTCAGATCATGAATGGTAGTTTACCAATATCCCTGAAGAGAAAAGTATACAAGAGCTGTATCTTACTGCTACTCACCGATGGGGCAGAAACGTGGAGGCTAACAAAGAGAGTTCAGCTTAAGTTAAGAACAACGCAGCGAGCTATGGAACGGAAAATGATAGGTGTAACGTTAAGAGATCGGAAGAGGGCGGAGTGAGTGAGGGAACAAACGAGGGCTAATGACATCCTAGCTGAAATCAAGAGGATTGGTTTATTGGGGTTTAACGTCCCAAAGCGACTGAGGCTATGAGGGACGCCGTAGCGAAGGGCTCCGGAAATTTCGACTACCTGGGGTTCTTTAACGTGCACTGACTTCGCACAGTACACGGGCTTCTAGGATTTCGCCTATACCGAAATTCAGCCGCCGCGGCCGGTATCGAACTCGCGTCTTTTGGGACAGCAGCCGAGCGCCGTAACCACTGAGCCACCGCGGCGGGGCAAATCAAGAGGAAGAAATGGGCTTGGGCAGGGCATGTAATGCGAAGGCAAGATAACCGCTGGTCCAACGGAGTGGATTCCAAGAGAAGGCAAGCGTAGCAGGGGACGGCAGAAAGTTAGGTGGGCGGATGAGATAAAGAAGTTTGCGGGGATACAGTGGCCGCAGCTGGCAAATGACAGGGTTAATTGGAGAGACATGGGAGAGGCCTTTGCCCTGCAGTGGGTGTAGTCATGCTGATGATGATGATAGGTTCCCGATTTTGTGGCTTGCCCACTGAAGACAAATCACCATAACTTCTTCCGTCGCTTATTACTGTTCCTAATCCGGTGAGTGTATCGGTGTGTGGAGCTGCGGGCATCGATTTCTGGCGAAAGAGAAGACAACAAAACGGCTCCTAGGACTTAATGATAATAAGGCGCCTTCCCTTGATGAAGATGACTCAGGACGACGTTCGGTCACGCCTGTACTGAAATCACCACTTGGGATGACCGACGGTCGCTGTCCGTTGCACAAAATTTAAATCGGCAATGCGTAACTTTGGTGACTAGGGTTAGCACAGTGGCGGATTTAGCCCCCCCCCCCCCTCCCCTTCCGCTTCTCCAGCGGTTGTCCTTATATCTATTCTTACCCCAACGGCAGCCTGCGAAAGTCGCCCAGAAATCCACCTTTTGGCCAGCATTTGGGTAGGCCAACTTCAACGATGGGATACAGATACAGAGAGGCAAACAGCACGCATCGCTGTACTGTCCTTCACCGTTCAGGCTGGCCTGCCCGAATGTAATCGCAACAACTAGTCCGGAAACATGCAGTTACATTGGTCATCATCATCCGCTGTCGGGCCTGCCAGTACTCTCCTATTTCTTCTGTTTAATTTTTTTTTCAGCCTCGCCGAATCTGCTCCTCAGGGCAGGTCTTTGCTTCTGAAGAAGGCGATAATGCTCTCCTGCAGCCCATCCCCTGGACATGAAATCGCGGTCAGGCAACCACGAAAGCGTTCCAAAAAACATAACACGCACAAATAGGTGCCTCGTTTTCTATATGCGCCTTGTAGATTGTTTCTTTTGTTTTTTTCAGCATTAAATACTCGCACGTGTCTGTAGCCCGCCCAGTGTGAGGCCTTTCGAAGCTGTCGAAGATGATGGAAGCCACAGCTCAAAGCGGTCTGCCTACTCCGCTTGGGTGGCCGGTTGCAGGAGCGGAAAAAAACGCTGTACAGGAGCGGCTGTGAGGCGAAGTGGGTGCCGGTCGAGTGCATGATCTACGCAGCGTCTGTTTCTTCAAGACCTATATATTGTTGTGCTTGTGCAACACCAGACGCCAGCTCAGTATATATACGGGTGGAAGGCTCAGCGCCGTTGCATGTGTTCATGATGGGAAGGCACCGTGGCTACTGCCGATGTTGGGCGCCTGAGTTCCTCCAGTACGGAGGCGTTATGCAGGACTGACTCCCTTCGGGCTCATCCTGCTAGGAATCGCGGTTTTTTCAAAATTTACGATATATTCGCGCGTCTTTGTCGAGGGTGGCAACGTCGCGTGAGCCAAAGTTTTTCCTCTCGCAGGTGTAGAGAAATAAATCAGACGAAAAAGAAATCGCCGAATCACGTTTAAAAACGGCGGGCGTGAATGCGGACCGGTAGAAGGTCGATGCCCGCTTTGGAGAGTATTTAAAATCTGAGACATTGGGGGTGAGAACATTTGTACTATCGGTGAAGGAGGATAGTGGAGCCGAATTTTTTGGCATGGAATACTACACGTAAGCAAGACCTGGAAACTGTCAATTTGCTGCGCTGCTTTCGAGAAAACACAGTAGCAAAAATTTTGTTAGCTTCTGCTAACAACAAAATTTATATGATAAAGTAGCTCTCTTTTGCGTTTTTTCCATGCTCATAAATTCAGTAGCCATGTGCAATAGATTTTGAATATAGAGATATGTAACTGTGGGCGTAAGTGGAAAGCGAGGACAGGGAGGTCGCCTTTTCCCGCTCACTGTCTTTTCAGAGCGTCGTGCTTTCAGTTTGTTTTTAAAGCACTCGATCGAATGTATGCAGTGAATGCAACACCACCATGACACAGTCCTTTTCGTCTGCTTCCATTCAATTCTTGTCATCCGGCCCTCTGTTTGAGTTATCTCATAAGCCAGTAGGCAGGTGAGCGAGATACCGCAAAGCAGGACAGTCAGCGACAACTCGCCTTAGCAGACGAGAATTCCGCCCCCCCCCCCCCCGCCCCCCTGAAGCTAACTTCAGCTCTGGCATAAAGCCACTGCACTGCTTTTGCGAGTCTGGGCAATCGACACCTGAAAGGTCATTACTTCTGGCAAAACGCCAACTGGTCAGCTCTTTCTCTTTTCTTTCTTCCTGAATTTCTTTTTTTCCTTCTTGCTTTTTTCCTGTCCATCTTTCTTGATATCCTTCTCTCTTTCCCTCGTTCTTTCTACCTTTCTTTCTCTCCTGAATAGCCAACGTGGGAAAGAAGGGACCTGAGGATCAAGAGCCCTCATCGAAAGAGGACGGGCGGCGGCCTTTCCAACATAATCCTGGACTGGCAACCCGACCACCTTCTGATAATTCCTCCTTACGATTTTCCCCTCAATAAACGTTTCTATAATCACCGTCATCTTTTGTGCTTCATTCCCTTCCTTCTACATTTTCTTTTTTTTCTCCTTGTTATTTCTATCTTTTCTTCTTTTCACTTTTATGCGAAGCATATTACAATAGGTAACCCAAGCCCTTCGTGACGGTTACACGCCGTGCACACCACGTGACACAATGACGTCACGACAGATGAGAGACGGGGCTCCAACTTGTGCCGTCGCTGCGGTTGCACGCCGTGCAGACCACGTGGTATGGTGACGTCACACCATGTGACACAATGACGTCACGACAGATGAGAGACGGGGCTCCAACTTGTGCTGTCGCTGCGGTTGAACGCCGTGCCGACCACGTGGTATGGTGACGTCACCACAGATGAGAGACGGGGCTCCAACTTGTGCCGTCGCTGCGGTTGCACGCCGTGTGAATCACGTGGTATGGTGACGTCACACTCCCGCGAATTTCGAACGCGCGTTCACACTCGGTGTAGGTGAAACGCTCGCTCCACCGGGCACGCGGATGCGGCTTCCGTGGCAATCCAGGCGCTCACCCAACGCGCGTCTCGGGGTTAGTCGGCGTTCCGCGGTAGCCATGCCGTTGTCTTCCCCCACGACGAAGGCTTCTAGTGGTTGTATTAAAATGACCAAGTATTCAACCAAGGAAAGCCATGTATTACCAAGCCTAGCCATCAATATGCTTCGCATCTGACTAGGCTTAACCTTAGCTAAGCCTCAGCCATTTTTCTTTCCTTCACCCTTTTCCTTGCTTGCTTCCTTCCTTCCTTTCTTTCTTTCTTTCTTTCTTTCTTTCTTTCTTTCTTTCTTTCTTTCTTTCTTTCTTTCTTTCTTTCTTTCCTTCTTTCTTTCCTTCTTTCTTTCTTTCTTTCTTTCTTTCTTTTTCTTTCTTTCTTTCCTTCTTCCTTTCGTTCTTTCCTTCCTTCTTGCTTTCCTTTTCTTTCTCTCTCTCCGGGTTTATTTGAAAGGACAGTGCGGACTAACCTACCCAGTTTTCGTTCTTAGTAAAAATCTATTCCATGGCTCTTCCTAGGTATGTTAATGCCGTTCCGGCAAACAATAACGGATTCATTGCCAAAAAAATGGCATAGGGTCAAGAGTGTGATCCTTTTTAACAAAGGAGAGCAAAATTCACGTGCATTCAAAAATCATTCGGCAAGAGCCACTGGGAAGCAATTTCTCGTGCGGTCCAACGGTCGGTTCGCGACCGCCTTTTCTCACTTATCTTCGTCGACGGCCTTACAATCATGCTGTCACCGCTAGCATCTATATCTTACTGCGGACGGCTGCAGCGACTCTTTGTCCCTGGAATTGTAGGTCACAGTGATAGCAGAGCGGCGCTGTCGCTATCTGCCGGTGTCAAAAGCTGCTCACAGCAAGCGCCCTAGCGTCGGCCCGGACTGATTCCATGAGAAAAGTGCGGCTAAAGGGAGTATAATAAGAGACGTTTTTCAGTACTGTTCATTTCGAACGTCAGCCGTGCACTGGCACTTCATTTAGCAATAATCCCACCGTGGGATTAATGGGTCGCTCAAAGCAGAACAACAAAGTTTGATTGCGTACTGACACTAAAACCGCGAGCACGGCTTAATCTGCTTGGCTTCGACAGCACATAGGAAGCGTGGACGCGAGACTCTTACATGTCTAAAGTAAGGAAAGACTGCACCTTTTCGCAGCCTTCACTAAAATTTCTGCAATAACAAACGCAAACTGCGCAAAGCACTTTAATAAATCAGAGCACAATGGCAAAACATACAGCCGGTCCGCACTCGCATCACCGCCATCTTGTTTAAATATGACTCATCATGGTATGCCTTGATATTTTGAGACTATAGCCTTACTTGCTCATAATTTTTCGCCGCATGCTTCAACTCTCTCCAACTTCCAATTCTAATTGTTACATTGCTCAGTTATATCAATCAGCCCTTATTAGTCCTTGCGAGCGTAATGATGCATCAGCGCTTGATTGGTTTATTGGGGTTTAACGTCCCAAAGCAACTCAGGCGATGAGGGACGCCGTAGTGAAGTGCTCCGTAATCTGGGCTCCTGCATGACCACCATGGCTTACGAGGCGATGAGGCCGTTGATGCGACTTCCCGAGTGCTTACACACCGAGCTCCTCATCCAAGTTCTGGCTCAGAAGCTCATAAACCGCTTCTGCGGTTCCGCGAAATCCTAATTCATTACTGCGACAGCCACCGCCTCGACCCGGCCCTTGCCAGTGGGCTGAGTACGGCGGAGGAGCCAACTCTGCGGCGCCTGCATGCAAATACTCTTCTCTGTCCTGCCGTAGTCAAACACTTTTGATCCCTACACAGATCGGAGTTGCCCGCACTGTGGAGAGATCTGCGATATCTTTCACGTGGTGTGGGCATGTACTCAGAATGCTCACCTTCCCCCTTCCCCCACCCGAGAGGCATGGGAGACTGCCCTCCTCAACTGCTCCACACTGGAGTCCCAAAGGGCTCTGGTCAAGCGGGCGCGAGACGGGGCTTCGTCGTGCGGTGTCCCGGACTGAGGATACCGACCATGTAGCAGGGTCTTCTGATCCCCAAACTCTCTCTGAGTATTAAAAATGTTTTTCACCACCACCACCAGTACGACCCCTCTTTCCCTCTTCCTCTTAGCTAGCTCAGCCTTGCGCCGTCGTTGGCGTCTGCATGCAGCGCCACGTTGGCAGGTGGCAAAAGTGTGGAGAGGGAAATCCTCCGCCCGACCATTTTTAGGGGAGAGGGAAAGTAGGTGGAGGGACTAGGGAGAGAAAGGACTGGTGGCCTAGATGGTTAGGCGTCCGTCTCGGCTGCGGAAGGTGCTTGGTTCGCAACCCACAGTCGGACAAGAATGGGTACAAGCTCCCCCGGCTGGCTGCCCGGCTCCTGTCTTTGCTTTCATACTACAGCCGACGCTCAAACAGTCGCTTCACACAGTCGTAATCGTCGTGCGATGATTATTATTTTTTCATCAAAATCACCAGGTCCGTAGGGAGGAGGACAGGGCGTTTAACTATCGGGCATCAACAACCTGGACAGAAGAAACGCTGCTCCTTGTTACAGTGATGCGCGTACTGCGCTAAAGCTTGCCGCGTGCCAAGAGATGGGCGCGCAGATGGCTTGTTTTCAGAGAAACGCGGGGCGGTGAGAAAAAGGCAACAGGAAATAAATAAACAAGAACGACAGAAAATGTACTGACTCCAGCCAGCTTCCGTAGCAGCCACAACACTTATCCCGGCATAGCATTGTCACACGCTGAAGCGTTGCACTGCGCTGTCTAGAAGATGGTATAGCAGCGCTCACTCGAGTCGCTATACCAAAATATTTCTCGTCGAATCTCCGGTTGTTTAGCGCTGCCAAATTTTCGACAGCTGTGTAGGAGCCATGTTAGTAATCTTCGATGCGTGTGTACAGAAGTGCCCCGTTAATAGGATACACGTCAATGTGAAATACTCGAATTAAAGACAGTTGTTCTAGGGACCAAACTGCTTAAATGCATTTGCGCCTCCTTAATATGGAAGCTCGCTGTCTGGACAACGGAGGGGGTGAAAATGCACAGAGCACGTTGCGGCTCATGTATTTCAGTCTGGTTAATATGGACAACGATGACAACAAAACATCGACTACTCAAACCGGATCCTTCCTTTGCTGCATTCGGAGTGCAGAACACGAGCGAAACGCAGTGGAAAAGTGCAAATGCTTGAGTGATGGCTTTTTTCTCGTGGTTTCAACCTTTTCGATTGGAAGATGTCCTTTCACGCGCCTTGCCATTCACCGTATTTAATGAATATCCATGAAAACACGTTTCTTCGCAGCTTGCGGCACGTTGAAAGCCGCATTCAGCAGATGTCTGTCGACTGAGCACGGTATATGTACTATACCACGTAGTTGGATGTGAACCGCCGTAGTAGGAGATGGGTCATCAGGCCATCGGACGTCATCACGCGTATGATAGAATTGTATTGTACTAGGAGCTAGAAATTGCGCTAAATTGTTTAAGAGATAGTGGCGACTAGCGTAACGCACTTGAAGCTCCCAAGATTTTGTCTAACTGCTACTGCAGTGCCCACAACTACATGCATATAAGCAGACCTAGCTTGACCATAAATTTCTTAGCTGATAATTTTTTTTCATCTCGATTCGCTATTACGGACAACTCGCTTAAATGCAGTTTTGCGCAGGAACCAGAGTGTCCATATTAACGAGGCACGACTGTATACCTACCTTTCGGACACCCTTCAGCTAATCATACAAGCGTCCCCGGAGCACAGTAAAGAGATATATCTCAGTACCTCGGCTGCGTCAACTCAAGACGTTCGTTTAGAACCGCCATCGCATGAAAGGAATCTTGGTGCTTGCAGACCACGCGCCTATCGACCGACATGCCTTGTAGGCTGCCATTTCCTTAACGCGTCTGCGAAGCACCGTTTAGGCAACGCCGGAAGGCCATTTTCATCGAAAGCTGAGCGAAAAGCGCTACAGCTTACTTTTACTATCTGTTTTGTTATCTTTACAGGATAAGAACTTAGTTATGCAAGGAGGCAGCGACAACTTAAGGGATTAGAACACCCCCAGTCTGAACTTTATTATCCCCCCCCCCCTCCTACCTCCCTCCCCAAACACACTTTCTATTTTACGGGCTTTAAGTACTTCTGGGTGGCGTAGTCGCCTCCCAACAAAGTAACGTCCCAAGACACTAAAACATTCTAAAGCAACCAAATATGTTTATATATATATATATATATATATATATATATATATATATATATATATATATATAGACGTGGTTCATGAAATACCACCGCCAAACGGAACAGGAGCCGAACATTGACCCCATATGAGAGGTTGAAAAATTATGTGTTGCATAGTATACACAGGGTGTTCACCTAAGACTTTACACAGTTTTTACAAATAGGCTTTTTGAGTTAACAGCGGCTTTTTTTGGCATAGCATTGTCAGCGGTGTAGTACACCAGAAACCAGATAAGAAGTAATAACAAGCAGGCTGGTAAACCGTTAGGCTCCTTAATTATTTAAAGGCGTATAGCCCACCGCAAGTAGCATCCATATCAGCATTTAGAATTTCGAAAGCGCGATTACCCTCGGCCCTGTGACCCAACAAATTTTGGCTATTTCGGCGAGTTACCCACTTGCCTCGCCTGGAAGCTTCTCGAATACGCATGTATTTTGGCGCGTTGTCCCCAACAAATTTTGGCTATTGCGGCCAGTTACGCACACTGGAGAGGTTGCTTCGCCTGCAAGCTTCTCGAATGCGTATATATTTTGGCGCGATGTAGGCAGAATTTGTTGGGCCACACAGCTGAGGGTAAACGCGTTTTTGGAATTCCAAATACTGATATGGTTATTGCTTACAGTGAGTTACATGCCTCTCAATATCATTAAAGAGCCTTACAGAAACAGTGAAAAAGATAACTATTGAATAATAGTTAAGCAGCCCGCGCTACACAGCACGTCTTAGCTGTATTCTGATGCACTATACCTCTGACAATACTATGCCGAAAAAAGCGGTCTTGTAATTCAAAAAGTCTCTTTTTAAAAAAGTTTGCAAAGTGTAAAGCGTGTAAACACCCAGTATATACCGTATATACTGTTCTCTTCATATGTTAGCCATTTATTATTGCCTTACTTCGTTTTTCAAAAATTTATGTGCACGGCTTCGAGACTACAGCACATAATATGCGCGCAGACTAAGCTAAGGACGATTTAAGAAGGAAGGCAAACGGTGGCGGACCTCAGGCCTGAATTTTTCTATGGTGGGAAAACTGCACTAGCCCCATTTTCTCAACGAAGAAAGCTCAAGAAAAGCATGGTGTAAATCGGACCTCAATCTCCCCCCTCCACACCACCAACCCATCCAAGAGCTGCCCATATATCCACCCCTGAGCCCAAAAGTGTTTCTGTTCATAGCCCAGCGAAACCCCTAAAACTGCGCGCGCGCCTAGCATGCCTGTCTTTTCTCCACACGAGGCATACCCTAGAGATACCCTGCCCCCAAGAAACAAACAACCCAACGTCTCAGTCAACTACTGCCTCGAACTAAATTCGAACCTGGTAGCCGATAAAGCAGTTTTCATGAATGATCGGCAGTTCTGTTCTGTTACTAAGGATTTTTTTTTATTTTGTGGCTTTCCTACCGACCATGCCCATAATAAGCAGCTCGCCGCACTTCATGAGTCCATTATGATAAGCTACCACAACCAGCTTTATTTTTTTTAAAATTAGTATACAGGACGTATTAAGTTATATTGCGATTCCTACTGAACACGGCGTCCCGTGCATTTCGTTTTATTTTCGTTGCATATCCTTGCGCGAACCTTTAAAGCAACAAAAGAAGCGTGCAAAGCATTTATACTCATCTCTCCTCTTACGTAATGCCTGCAAGGCCTTAACGAGAACGTAATACAAACTGCTCTCCCTGAACTCAGGCAAAAACCTCGCCCCATGCTCTTCGCTGTCATTTGGACCTACAACAGACTCTCTGATGACAAGTCTCTTGGTCTCTTAATTAGGAACGGCTGGCGGCACTAATTAAAAACGCATCAGGCCGCAAGACAGCATCAAAAACACCCTCATTAGGTGACGCGACGTTGCAGTTCACGTACCCAGAGGGGTTGGGACTCAATGCTCCGAGTCATAACCTTTGATAACTATTTTAAGTTTACGTACTCATAGCTTTTCATACGTTTTCGACTTTACCTGAGTGGAACCTGCATACAAAGCCACGCGACGCAGGGCGGCCACAAAATGCAGGCCTAGGTGACCGCACATGAAGCCGGGAGAGTGACTCACGTCTTCCGAATTCGGCTCCGGAACTGTCGACGCTTACTGAGCGGCCAGGAGGGGGGAGGGACGAAGTCGAGAGCCTGCGGGGAGGCAGCATGACGACCGCCGCGTTGCTGCTTCTTGCACGGATAGATGCGAGACAGCGCTGAACCAGCAAGGCTGAACACGCACCCAACAGCACGAGAAAACACGCACACGGCCGAACGCTACAAGGAAAGGATAAAAACGCACGCGCCGCTCTCGGAAGTCTAGCACGCACAGCACATCACGGACGCCGGCACAAGCACCACACACTCCCAGGACTGACGCGGAAACGTCGAGGGGCGATCACGACGCATCCAGAGACACAGCGACGAAGGATGAACCGGGCAGGAACACTGGGTAGATGGGAGCTGGAAGCAACGTGGTTCGGATGGCGCGACGCGACCGTCTGCTCCGAGCAGACGACGCCCGGCGAGACGTCTGCTGCTGCTGCGGCGACCCCTGTGCCGGCCACGAAACAACGCGTGAAGCGGACGGGTCCGTCGGCGTCTTCGGCGTCCACGAAGAGGCGGTTGAAGCCGCGCCAGCAGCAGCAACGCGGATAGAAGTCCAAAGCCCGACCCAGCCCCCTCCGGTTTCGGCGCTCTCACTCTCTCTTTCGTCGTTCCTTCACTCTCTTTCTCTATCTCTCGTTTTGACTGAGAGGAGGCGCCTCGCGCCAACCGCCCAAGATATGCGCTGCTCCCGGAGGTCGAGGTTAGAAAGAAAAACAAAAGCAAAGGCGGTGAGAAAGAGAGAAAAAAAAGAACAGCTTCTATCACGTGACAAAAACAGCGTGACGTCACGCCCGTCGCGCGACAATGCGGAGAAGTCTGCAGGGGTGGACGAGCGGACGCTCCAGGGGCGAGGAGCGTAGGAAGAAGTAAGAAGAGAAGTGAAAGGCGGAGGAAGCCAGCGAAAGTGCAAGTGGAGACGGGGCCTGCAAGGGCAAGACTTTCTCCCCGCCGCGCTTTTGTCCTTATTATTCTTCCAGGCTCTCCATGTCTTTGTTTTTACTCCAGAGAACGGCGCAGTAGGGGGAGATCCATTTTTTCGCCCCGTCGCAGCCGAGAGGATGAGGAGTGTTGGGGGAGAGAAGGTGCTTGCACGAAGGCTAGGAGAATCCGGCCGCCCCTTCGCTCTCTCGTTTCCTCCTTTCCTGGCTCTCTGGTCGTGGCGGGAACGGCGTGAACACGTGTGTGTGCGTGCGGCTGCCGGCTCGCACCGAAGCGGCGTGCATGGCGGGCCGGTCGCCGCGGGGCTCGTCAAGAAGCGATTCGTTCAGGTGTGTCTGCCGAGGACAGCGGCCTCTAAACACGGATAGCGGCTGTTGCCACATGTTTCCCAACTGGGCCGAGCGCTCTCGACGCACATGCCGCATACTGCCTCCTGCTCGAGCCAGCCGCGCAGCTGTCCTCCCCCGCATACTGCACATTGCCAACGCCGGTAGAGTCCCGGCAGGTCAGAATGCGGGGTTTAGAGCGTCGCCGCCTGCAGCACGGCTGCTGTTGTGCACTGCAGTAATTTTCGCTTTCAAAATTTAATATTGCAGTTGAGAGTATGTCGTGTTATTAGCTAGTGATCACTGGTTGCTTGTGTTCTGTTATTACTATACCCATGGTTATTCGTTTTTTTATGTTCCAGCTTTTTAGTCAAACTACGCAGCGTTGCATAAACTAAATACCTACACTATGTTAATGCATTTGCCGTGTACGCTTTCAATATTTACTGTTTACTTATTGTCTGCATACTATAAAAACTAGCATTGTTTCCACATTTTGTTATTCTTTGTATAATACTACCGACATTAGCCTTATTTTATGTGCTATTTGATTGTTTCCGTCACAGCTCTGTTCTATTTTCGTTTTACCGTTTGTTGTTTTTGTTAACATGCTGACCAGTTGAATCTTCCGATTATGCTCGACCGCATTCTGTTAACCTTACTAAGAGCTTCTGCCACAATCCCAATTGGGATTAGCAGTATTTATAAATAAATAATAAAAAAAATAGTTGTCCGTTGAGACCGTCACAGAAATAAAAGACCTTCTGCTTTTGAGGAAGAACGCGCTTCAAACTCTTCTCACTACATAACTCGCGGCTAACGGCGTGTGGGACTGAAGGAGCAATGTCAAGCGATTCCTACGCTTACGTCAAAGCGGAGACAAAGCCGCGTCGCAGCGCTGTTTGATTTCTTGACATATGTCACCAGATCGGTCTGATACGGCGAGCTCAGCTGACGGCAGCATCCAGCGCAGCCCTGGAATAGGGGCAACCGACCGTTGCGGAGATGGACTCATCTGAAAAGCATAAAAGAACTTGCTCTCGAGCTAAATAAAGTTATCCTATTCAATTGGCATATGTCAAGCTGAAAAGACGCTCCGTGTTCTTGAGCTAGGGCACTGGGAATGACACATTTTGCGTGCTGTCAGACTCCTGGTGCAAAAAGAAGCGTAGCGAAGCAACCAGAAGTAATTTAAAGCATCAAATGCGCCCCAAACCGAGTGTCATGCACTCTGAAGCAATATTCTGCTCGTTGGGTATATCTGAGGAAATGCGAACTGGCTGAGGAGGTGAGGACGAAACGCAGGAGACAGGAGCAGCGCCCGTCCTTTCTCAAGCTGTGTTTCGTTCTTGTTTCTCGCGCCAGCTGGCATTCCTTCAGCTACCTCTCACCTACTAGATCAAAGCACGGTCTTACTGGAACGTAATAAAAGGATTTTAGTGCCAAGACGCACTACTCATTAGAAAGAAGACAACACGACTCATAACCACTCCACACATATTTCGTGCGAGAGCAGGCTTAATACACGAGTCTTTGCAAAGAATCAGCCCAACATGAGCAAAT
Organism: Amblyomma mixtum; assembly: GCF_055824585.1. Lineage (NCBI taxonomy): Eukaryota > Metazoa > Arthropoda > Arachnida > Ixodida > Ixodidae > Amblyomma > Amblyomma mixtum. The sequence goes on along the minus strand of NC_143016.1, from coordinate 163,038,127 downwards.
ACTTATTGCTTACCTGTGACCCCTCAGTTTCCACACGCTGATGAAATGTGTCTCTCCTAGAGTACGATCGCGCGCAAAGTAGGAGGAAACAGGGGTGCGCCTAGCAGATTGCCTCGAAAGGCACTTGTAGCGCTGCGGGGTGGCCGTTCTCCGAAACAAAGTTCAAAAGGAGGTGCTGCTAGCCCTTCGGCCGAGTACGGGGGTTCTAAAATACGCGCAACATTTCGTCAGCGGATCGCAAAGATAACGGGTAGGTATCGCAGTGACCCGGAATGGGTCTTAGTGTAGCGTTAAATATCGGGGCGTTTTATCTCCATTTTTGTTTTTTTGCCTTCAGCTTCTTTCCTCTCCACAAGGTTGGTAGTGATACGGCGAAATCGAAATTCCTCGCATGCTGCCCGTTATCAGCGACCGACTGACATCCACTTGCTGAGCAGCAGGCAAAGAGGACAGAAACTTTTCCAGCTCCGCCGCCTATCGCCAAAACTAAGGTTTGTATGCTGTCTGTCTCTCACACTATATTGTTCCCTCTCATTTTGCACAGATGAAGTACAAACGGAGTTCACTTCTCTGATGTCTATGTGCGGACGTCAGGCTCACAAATTATTGCGGCCTAGAACAATGCTTCCTGCGAACAATACAAGGCCTCTCATTAAAATTGGCATCGCAGTTGCTGCAGTGGAACACGGCTGCGAAATGTACAGGTGTAATGTCATATCGCACGCGCCGTCGGTTCTCGAGGCAGTGTGTCCATGAAAATGCAGTTCGGGTGCGCAGAAATTTGTTACCTCTGCCAAAACACGGAATAAGATCGTTTACATATTTGTTACAAATTTTCACCGACTGCGCAATGTTCGTTTCTCAATTAGAGTGAACAAAGAAATTGATTTTATACTTTAAACTAAAGATTAAAGGTACGATGACGGAAAATTTCAGTTGCCTATTTTGGAGGAATATCACTCTCTCAAGACAGTGAGGCTACTTTCACTGAAACGGCAGCTCTTAAAAGAGAGGAAAAGGAGCGGTAAAATAAATAGACGTGCCGCCCCAATCGGCCATTTTGACAGCTACACTGGGGTAGCGTCGCGTCCGATTTCTTGTCTCACGGCAAACAGAACAAAATATTATGAGTCCGATATACCAAGGTATCTTTTACATCGTTATCCCTAGTGCATTTCTATAGCATAGTAGGGAAGAAAACAAAAAGTGAACGTTAAAAAACCAAACCAAACAGAAAGAACCCACGACATTAGACGTCGCCGCCATCATCATGAGTCAGATCAGGAAAGGCGCGCGAAAAAGCATCTCTCAGCAATGAGATCTTCCGAAGAAACTACACCGTCGGGAAAGGCCCAGCCAACGGTATTGATTAAGAGCGAAAGTATGATGTAGTTGTCCTGCTTTAGCCTTTGGACTAACACAAAATTCACGAGTGTAGGAACAAGCGGCCCCCCGGAAAAAATTGCCTGAGGAAGCACCCACTACGAAAAGAAGTCCCTAAATGAAAAATTCCTCAAAGAATGAAGGAGCTAGACACCGCAGCGGACACGGGACAGAGAAAGAAGACGACACAGGGCGGTACTTGAGACTAAAATTTTATTTGAAACTTCATGGCTTTTTTAAAGACAGAGGCACGTGTGATCTTACAATCAGGTAAAAAAGAATGAAAGAAAAGCAACAGATAACAAGACCTAACTGACAACAATGCACATGGAAGACATGCGAGTCACTATCTACAGAAATCAGAAGTATTAAAACGTTATGCGATGCTCATCATGCGAGTCACAATCTACAGATATCAGAAGTGTTAAAAAACGTCGACCGCATGTGGAAGCATGAAAACCACAAGACAAAAGAAGGAAAAGAACGTCAAAAGGAAGCAACCCAACCTGTTACCTGTCAAGGAAACCCAGTCCTTTTTGGAGGATGGAAACCGAAGGCGAACTAACGCATTCATCCGGTTGCGAGCGCAAGATGGCAATGGTCTCTACAATCTCTCTCTCAAGCTGCCCCTTCCTTCTTCCAACAATCTGGGTCTGGCTGAACTGAGGGCAACAACCCCGACACTTGCGGCAATGAGCAGGCAGATTCGAACCCCCCGCCTCCCCCAAGGAACGCGCGTGTTCTCTCAAGCGATCATTTAAGCACCTACCGGTTTGTCCAATATAAAAACGCCCACAACTGAGGGGGATCTTGAAGATTACCCCTGTTGCACATGCGACACGCTTATTTTCTTCCAAGTGTTTCTTGCCGCAAGTTCCTCGAATCGAGTCCCCTTTTCCTCTGATATCTGTAGATTGTGACTCGCATGATGAGCATCGCATAACGTTTTAATACTTCTGATTTCTGTAGACTGTGACTCGCACATCTTCCATGTGCATTGTTGTCAGTTAGGTCTTGTTATCTGCTGCTTTTCTTTCATTGTTTTTTACCTGATTGTAACATCACACGTGCCTCTGTCTTTAAAAAAGCCATGAAGTTTCAAATAAAATTTTAGTTGCAAGTACCGCCCTGTGTCGTCTTCTTTGCGGTGTCTAGCTCCATCATGTCTCACCAACTGGCCTACACATCTACCCTCCTAAGTTATGCTCAAAGAATGAATTCTTCGGGAACCCACACAGGCAAAAAATCTACCGCCTTTATAGGACTGTTACTTCAAGTTGAGAATAGATGTAAACATGAAATGCTTTGCCGTGCCAGATCACACTGTGGTCATGCAGTGCCGGTGATGCCAAGAAAAAATGGCATGGTTTTAACGTACTTAAACGGAGTAGACATGTGAAAACACATGCGTTTAGCCTGATTGGCTCATGGTTTTGCTTTGCTGGATCTTCGGCACGTCTTGCGATGATATTACACTCAGGTTAAGCTCTGATCGAGGTTAAGCTGATCTTATCTGTTCACGCCGCAGATGGAAGTTGGTGAAGACGGCAGTGTGCAGTGCACAACGCGACAGTGTGTTGCAGTTTATCACGAGGCATGACTGGCTGCGGCGATAGCACGATGAAAATATCGCAAATCAAAATTTGTGCATAGTTCATGCATAAAGCTGCACGCGATAGCACAGTGCTCTGGGGAACTGGTCAGCGAAGCTGATCTGTTCGCGCTGCCGTGGGTTCGAATCCCAGTCGCGGCAATATTTATTCATTTATTCCACACACAACGAACTCAACGTGGCCTCGCTGTTTCTAGTCAACGGTTTAAAATGCAAGATCGGCTGAGAAGATTCGTGGTCGGGTTTGAAGAGCGCTTTAGCACTAAAAGCCACACCGCAAAGCCAGGGCCGGATTAAGAAAAATGGGGGCCCTGGGCTAATGCGCGTGTAGGCCCCTCTCCCTTTCCCTCAACTGACCCCCTCCACCGGCCTTTGCTACACCACTGGAATATATCCCATGTTTCATTTTAATTCCACGAAATTTATAGGAGCGAAGTGCTATCAACGGGATTCATGCAACAGTAACGCATTGGAATTAGTTTTACAGCGCAGAAAACGCAACGCGCGACACATGTCTGTCCGTGGCTCAATGCCATGGAAGAGCCACGCGAGCCGACCGACAACTTGCGGAGCTGCATTGCAGCGCGCGCCGCCGCCTCTCCTCTTTCAGTGACGTCGTACACAAGCCGACAGACGGGTTTTCGTTCGCAGCACTGTTTTAATGCTAACGCATCAAAGAAAAGCAGGTTGTGCTAGCTTCCTACAGTTGAGCTGGGTACTACGGCAGCAACTAGGAAACACTCGTTTATTGCCCTGAGAGTAATATTAAAAGTTATTAAAACTATTTTGATAACATGAACTTTAACTACTGCCCTCGTGGGGCACTTTTGAATAGCAGAATTTAAGTCCTGGATCAGTGGTTAGCGTGCTCGGCTGCTGAGCCGAGCACCCGGGTTCAAACCCAGCGACATGGCGGCACCGTCTTGATGGAGGCGAAATGCAAAAAGGCGCCTGTGCATTGTGCGATTTCAGTGCACATTAAAGATCCCCAGGTGGCCGAAATTATTCCTGAGCCCTCCACCAAGGCATCTCTTTCTCTCCTTTCATTCACACCTTCCTCCCTCCTCTCAAGACGCGATTGAGTTGCCCACCTGGAAGTGAGGCAGCTGATGCGCCTTTTATTTCCTCAAAAAATTAAAATTTTCATCGGGCTCTACGAAACCAATCCCAAGAAATAAAAATGAACAAAATAAATTTCCCCAGCCGCGGCAGTCGCACTTCGCTGGAGGCGAAATGCTAGAGGCCCGTGTACTATGCGATATCAGTGCACTTTAAAGAATCCGATGTGGTCGAAATTATCAGAGCCTTCCAATACGGCGTTCCGCATAGCCGGACTTGATTTGGGACATTACAGCCCATAAACCTAAACATAAACCCATAAACGAATGTTTGCATCCCTAGTGGCCGCCGGAGCACGAAGTGAAACTGTGGGACTTCGAAGAAGCTAGCACAGCTTGACTTGTTTTTCAACTCGGTAAAGCTAAAGGAAAAAACCAGATGTAGCATAAAAAAAAATTCTGACTAACAAATGCCATATCTGTGCAAAACTTGAACTCAAACAATCGACCGGTGTAGCTGACAGAAGCATTCTACTTCACGCGTTTATTTTCTCGACTGTCTATATATGATACATTCTGTGCATTCTGGTTTCGGTGTGCCTACCCTGCTCTAATCATACGTGTGACACTAAAGCGTTGCATTTCCTTACATTTGTAAGCCATGCAGAGGGTGCAATGCAAGCATTTTTCACATCGAGTACTGCACTGCATATTAGCGGATATATTTGTGGTTTTAAAAATTACTGGATTTTAGCGGATTATGAAAGCAGCTCCAGCGGAATTCTTGGCGCCGAGGCGGGCGGTTCGCCTCACCGCTCTGTAAAAGCGGTTGTTATGCGACACCAGGATTCAGATGCCACTGGACGGGTGATTGACAGGAAACCACGAAAACCCTTCCGCAATCCGTAAGCAAACGCACACCGCTTCGTAAGGAAGGGGGCCCCACCGGGGTGGCGGGGGATTCCTGTTTTTGCAGCTCGACAAGCTCTCCCCAACTGGTTCGGCTAAACGAAGTTACATCAGGTGGGGGTCCGCCTCCTCGTTCTGGTTTTCTCGCTTCATACGTGTTGCTCGAAGTTCCATTGCCCGTGGTTCTACACACTAAGCAGGTTAGAATAAATGGGCCCCCCTCTCCTGCTGTCGCAGGTGAGGCCCTGGGCTGCAGCCCCCTTAGCCCCCACCTTAATCCAGCACTGCGCAAAGCACTTCCGCCGGTGACTTCGCTGAAGCGCCGAACGATCCAGAGACCCACTTGCCCTCGGCCATTCCCTTCCCGTCGCCATCATTTCTTTTCTATGGACGCCCCGCGGTGGATGGTGGTGGTGTGAATGTACAGGCGGGACTACACCCCTGCCACACGGCCACTTTCAAAGGCCATCGAGTACAGAGCCTTCGAGATTCTCAAGCGCTATCGAACTCGAAGGAGTTGTGTCGCTCGCTGCTATACGGCAGATCTCATTGGCCATTGAAATGGTTCGCGAGTCTGACACCGAGCTTGTACAGAGTCGCTACTTTCGCGTTTGCGCATATAACAAGTATATTTAATTTGATTTGTTTTATGGGGGTTTAACGTCCCAAAGCAACTCAGGCTATGTGGGACGCCGTAGTGGAGGGCTCCGGAAATTTCGACCACCTGGGGTTCTTTAACGCGCACTGACATCGCACAGCACACGGGCCTCTAGGATTTCGCCTCCATCGAAATTCGTCCGCCGTGACCGGAATCGAACCTGCGTCCTTCGGGTCAGCAGCCGAGCGCCGTAACCACTGAGCCACCGCGGCGGGGCTCAGGTATATTTATAAATCTGAAATAAATACTGAAATATGGTATTGTGGACTCATAAGAGGTTTTTAGTTATTATTTGAAGCCCTTTGTGTTGTTTTGAAAGTGTCTTTTCTACGATTTGCTGTCGCAGTTTTGTAACGCTCTGGTAACAGCATAGGGTTTCTTACTATTACCTAGAGGGAAAGCTGGCGAGCTGTCTATGGAGTTTGCGTGGAGACCACTTCAGCCACCATGGGCGCTCTAAGCATCATGGGCCGGTGAGCTACCGACTGCAGAAGTGCAACATTTGGCCAAAAAATAACGCAAAAATAAACGCTGTTCGATAATGAAGAATGCCCTAACATTCAATATCCTGTCTAATGATTGCAACAAATGAGCAGAAAAACACGTAAATGCAAAGTTTGCCCAAAATAGGAGAAGGCTAGCTTTCCTATTGGCCATGTATTGAACACTATCAAAACTAATGTTTCGTGCTTAACAGGCGCACTTTTATAAAATAAAATATTTTTTAAAAATATCATATCGATTAAACACTTTGAATTATTTTGAATGGCATTTCGGAAAAGTGAGAACTTTTACTGGCGTCGGGCACTATTGCGTTCTCGCTACTATGGCGTTTACAGACTATGTTCGCGCCAAAGTCGTCTGCGCGCGGGACGCTCCATTTGACGGCTCTTCTCTGAAGCAGCATGTATGCACCCCACAGACGGAGAATAGCGTTTTTGCAATAAAGCAGCTTAGTAGTGACGCTCCGTGTTCCCCCAAAAATACAACTGTTCCGTACCAAGTAGCTCACCGGCCCATGATACTTTGAGCGTCCATGGTGGCTGAAGTGCAGCGTCGCCAGCTTTTCCTTTAGGTAACAGTATGAAACTCTATGGATAACAGTGATACCGCAAGCGTTTCCGTCATCTGCTATTGAGAGTATAAAATTAATGCGCTTTAAAGCAGACCAATGCAACTTTTAAATTATAATACAGAGTAATATTTTACTGCTTACATTAAAGTTTGAGTGAATAATGTTTGTCATGCTTTTGTACTGTGAGCGTATATCGTGTACGAAAGTGTGCGTTTGCGCCGGTCGAAGTACCACTAGCGACCTTGGGGAACGCTCGAAGGCCCTCGAACCCTGGATAGAGTTCCGCGTTTATCCGTTCACTCGGTACGCAGGTAGACCATTGATTCGATGCCCATTGAACCTATCCGTTTAGAAGCGCTGAGTGGTCTTCGAGTCGATAGACTATCGGTTCGGCGGCCTCGAAATGCCTGTGTGACAGGGGTATTAGACTTACAGCGGCCTATCGGTGATTGCTCCACATGAGTCGCTGATTTAAATGCGTGTGGACCGGCCACCGTTTCATAAGGCCAGTGTCCTCTAAAAACTTCAAGAGTGACTACAACACTGATTGCCACTGAATTCGGGAACCCTCAGCTTACACGATGAGAGCCACTACGTTTGGCATAGCATCAGCGGAGGTATGAGCGGCCGGAATCTGTTCGTTCTTTAGTCATTTCCATGCCTTTTGGTGGAATAGCTGTAGCGCATATGTTGCATGATTGTTGGTCTTGTGTCTTGCATCAAGATTGGCCTAGTCGACGCTACACATCGCAGGGGGATAGGTGAGAGGCTTTCGTAGGAATATTACCACCTTTTAGCACTGTTTACTCCCCTCTAGGTACCGAAAACATATCATGCATCAAAGCAGTTTAGTATATCTCGGGCAGCATGTGGCATTAGTCTATTGGAGAACGGTCAGCAATTAAAAACCTCTGCTGCCATTACCTGCGGGGGACAAGTATCCAGTTTGGAGCGCACTGTGTATACGGGCGCTGCACGTAACGTAAGATAAGCTGAGCACCAGCCCAGGGGAAAGCTTGTATGCCCATTGGAAAACCGGTGGACACCCTATGGCACCCCCCCCCCCCCCCCCCTCCCACGCATGCCACGTGGATGCTCCTATCACAGGGGATTACGGGACAATCGGTGGCACCCATATGGCGACATTGTTTCCTGCTTCGAAAAAGGGGACGTTTTTTGCGGGACCATTTTTTCCGGGAACATTTTTTTCCGGTACCCAAAATGCACAGAGTTGGCCGAAATTCTTCGCACCGCGTCGCACCGCGCACGACAAACCTCAAGCTATGAATCTCTATTGCCCAAGCACAACTCTAGTCTGTCATCTTTCAGTGCGTTCTGGCTCTTAGACGTGTCTTGAGTGTCAGTATACGCCGGACGACTGAGCCACACGGTATGAAGACTATTTGCCAGCTCTGTACACGCTTGACCTTGCCAGACACAGGAGTATACGGCAGCCTTTGATCATTATGGGCTACAAAGTTGGGCGTAATATACAGCTGCTTTAGCTCACAAGCATACTGACACTTCTGGATGGTATCCGCGTACGCAGTATGAAGGTGGGCAGAAAGACAACGAAAAATTACCATTGCAAAGGCATGGCAATTCTATTCCAACTCTATTCTATGCCTTCGTAGTTGGTGCAGTTGTACGTATTACTACTCTCTTTCACAGGTTAATATTTCATATTGTTCTGCCTTTGATGACGTCACGCAGTTTCGACCAATCTCGAGTTTTGTAACGCCGCCACTATTGGGAGACGTGGGGTTTCCGTGTCGATGAGTCATCGAATACTTTCGCATTAAATAAGTAAAAAAAGGGAAGCGGGGGAAGCCTACATGAAAGAAGAACGGAGAGAGCGAATGGAACAAAACAACTCGTTTTCCGCGGCGAGACATTTTGTGCACGTTCACGCTATTACAGCTTCAACCGCGAACAACGCATCGGGAATCAAAGCAACACCACAAAAGACCTTCGATTTCATTGGGACGCTAAAAGAATGAACCCCGAAAACGAATGGCGCCAGGAAGCGCCAATGGCTGGGAATCGGATCGTTAATTAGACGCTCTCACCCACTCCGCTGCCGCGCAGAGGAGCGCCGTCGACAGCGCGTACATATTTCTTTCGCCTCGGTCCAAATGAAATTAACTGTCCCCGACACATCCTCGGCGTTGGTCCAAGTTTCAAACAAGGGAGAACAACCGGGCAGACACGGATACATCACTTCTTTTCAAAGCCGGTTTGGTAGTTTTTTCACTGAGTGCCGACTGTAAAGCTGAAACAGGCGAGAAAGTGGTGCATTTATCAAAAATCGATCAGCAGCCAGTTATTGCTCCCGTGGCAGGACAATAAAGTCAAAGTGAACGCCTTCTTCATGGACAAAGCAGTACCGCAGACACGAGCTGCAGTGGTTTTTGGGGCAGAAGTCTGAGGCATTTGTATCCGTCTTGCAGCCGTGTTGGTTTAGATAAAACGTGACCACTCTGTTGAATCTTCCTTCCTTCCTTTCTTTCTTTCTTTCTTTCTTTCGTTCTTTCTTTCTTTCTTTCTTTCTTTCTTTCTTTCTCTCTTTCTTTCTTTCTTTCTTTCTTCTTTCTTTCTTTCTTTCTTTCTTTCTTCTTTCTTTCTTTCTTTCTTTCTTTCTTTCTTTCTTTCTCTCTTTCTTTCTTCCTTTCATTCTTTCTTTCCTTCTTTCTTTCTTTCCTTCTTTCTTTCTTTCCTTCTTTCTTTCCTTCTTTCTTTCTTTCTTTCTTTCCTTCTTCCTTTCTTTCCTTCTTTCTTTCTTTCTTTCTTTCCTTCTTTCCTTCTTTCCTTCTTTCTTTCCTTCTTTCCTTCTTCCTTTCTTTCTTTCTTTCTTTCTTTCTTTCTTTCTGTCTTTCTTTCTTCCATTCTTTCATTCCTTCCATTCTTTCTTTCCTTCTCTCTTTCTTCCTGTCTTTCTTTCTCTCTTTCTTTCTTTCTTCCTTCCTTTCTTTCTTCCATTCTTTCAATCCTTCCATTCTTTCTTTTTTTCCTTCTTTCTCTCTTTCTTTCTTTCTTTCTTTCTTTCTTTCTTTCTTTCTTTCTTTCTTTATTTTTCCCTTCGTTCTTTCTTTCTCTCTTCCTTCCTTCCTTCCTTCCTTCCTTCCTTCCTTCCTTCCTTCCTTCCTTTCCTTCTTTCTTTCCTTCTTCCTTTCTTTCTCTCTTTATTTCTTTCTTTCTTTCTTTCTTTCTTCCTTCCTTCCTTCCTTCCTGCCTTCCTTTCTTTCCTTCTTTCTTTCTTTTTGCAGTGCAGCGTTCTTTTCCTTCAATGCAGCAAGCCGAACATGTAGCGGCTGAAAACAGAATCATAAATCAAAGCGGTGAGAGTGAATTTGAGCAGCCAAAGCAAAAGCTGGGAGCTCAGTGAAAGGCTCCGGATTGATTTAGAGCACCGAGGGTCGTTTCACTGAGAGCAATAGAGACAATGGAGACCAATGTAGACAGCCCCCCCCCCCCCCCCCCCCCCCCCGCAAAGTTCGTGAACCTGGGACGGAATGCTCAGCAGCGGAATTATGTCTATTCACTGAGTGATCAGGGCGACGAAGCAGTGAACAGTTGTTAACCAACATAAAGGCTCTTGCCATGGGCCGGAACCCATTCGCAGGGCAATTTTCTCACGTTTACGGATCATTTCATGTGGACTTCGCTTTACACTAATTTGTACAGGGGCTGGCTCCAACTACATCAGTAGATGAAAGCTGTAAGCGGCCATACCGGCCAGGCTGGCATCGTTTACACGACTGAAGTGGAGGTAGTGAGCCAGTTGGTTGATCTATATCTGTGAGTGTTAGGTTTCAAGGTGGAGAGAGTTGAATGAAATTTCATTAAAACTTCCTGTTGGGCGAGTTGGTAGTTCATATTGAATTAGAAATATTATAGCGCAAACAAAGACACGGACAAAAAAGAGAGACAAAAAAGAGAGGAAACACACACACAAGCGCTATGTGTGTGTGTTCCCTCTCTTTTTTGTCCGTGTCTTTGTTTGCGCTATAATATTTCTAATTCAATATGAATGAAATTTGTGCGCTGGCGTGGAAACCAACGAGTTATATCTGGACCCCGTACAGAATGAAATGCAGCAGACATTTTAAAGAAGCCAAATTCGAATTAGCATGATAGTTTTGCCCGCGGCCTGCGATGCCTGTGATTAAAAGCCAACCTTCAGTCACTGCCATGATATGCCCATGGCATTGAAGACACAACTAGAGGCGCAAGCGCTCCCTGAGTGCTTAATAGACAACTACCTCAGAATCAGACACTGTAATCTTGTACGCGGCAAGTTCATCCCGTCTGAAGTGTTTCGTTTATCAGATGCAGATATCAGCTTTCTAGTGCGAAACCACTATACCGATGGGCAAACCCCGAGCAAGATCTTGCGTTGTTTGTGGGTTTGTGCCATCACTGCCGGCCATGCCGCCATCCCACAACACTGTTTACACTCTTAGCGACCCACACCGCGTCGCCGGCACGCTCCGCCGTCCCCGCTCCCGACGCGCGAAAGCCATCTGCATCGGTATCGCACGAGCAACAGCGCGGAGGTGACGGACGCACGCTGCTCGTGCCGTGTCTTTTTGTGCTGTTGCCCTTGAGGCGGTGTTGCCTCAATCGCTTTCGCTCGTCCTACTCCGTTTAATTACGTTAAACTTCTGCCTTTTACGACATGAAGAACAACCTGATAAACCAACACTAGAAAGCCGACAGTAAAGTAACAAAACGAGCCAACGGTCATGCAGTTCTGTTTTGGAACGTTTATAGAATTCAGACGAAAATATTTCTCATCTTTTTTTGCTAAAAGCTAGGCTCAAATAAAAGCTCCTGGCCTAATATATTTTCGGTCGTGTAACAGCTGCTCTCGACAGAGCGCTCCGTTTCTAGCACGTCGCAACTAGCTCCACGCGTGACCTGCAGACACGCGCAATGAAGTTGAGAGTGAGACGGGCAAGAGCGGAACCCATCCTGAAAGTAAAACCTCGTCTCGCAGTCGGCATGACGCAACTTTGAAGAACAGGTGTCGGAAAACAGGGTTCTTTCGTCCTTGAGTTTTTTTGCGCTGTTGGTTGCAATGTAACCAACTCGCCCAACTCACTCTACTTCTACAACAGGAGTGGTTCATATTGAAAGGCTGGCGTCTGCTGCTTATATTGCGTCACCGTCACTTCACACGTGGCTCTGCGCAAGGTTCAGACTGAAGGTTGTCCACGCGCAACCTTCAAAGCGCGTTCTGTTATCCACCTCTTATATGCAACACACCGTCAACAACGCAAGCTCTAACAACCAGGAGTCGAAATAGAGCGATACCTTTTTGCGGCC